>NW_009712209.1:0-1097 GCF_000703405.1 Apaloderma vittatum
AGACAAGAGAAACCTCTGAGAATGCAAGGAGACTGCACAAAAACACCCTCCTATACACCATTTTCACAGAAGCAGATTTCTCACCTTCTCAGCAGCTTTAAAGGTAAGCCAGCTTCCTACATGTTACTTGGAAAACATTTTTAACCAGCAAGGAAACTCTACTTTTTCACCACAGAAGAAAGCTGTGTGTTGTGTGAAAATAACCCCTCGAACTTGATAAAAAAAAATAGATATTTACCAATTTTGCAGAGGTTTTAGAGTATTTCCTCCACCAGATGGAGTTTCATAGTTAAAGCAGAAGCTTCCTCTTTCCTACCTATTTCGGGGATACAATCCTGTGTGTTACATGCTTCTTTTTCCTCAGGTTGAAGCTGCGGATCACACTGAGTACTGGCTGTCACGTCATCTGAGAGACATCGCACCTCTCGAACCTGAAATCCTCCTTCACAGGATTTGGAACACTGAAACACAAAAGTTGGAAGTTCCTGAAGACTGTATGAGATGTGCAAACGCAGAAAGGAAAAAAAAAAGGGAACCTCGAAGCCAGACCCAGGTATCGCTGTGGACGTCTGTCAACTTCACCACTTCTCTTGGGTTTTTTTAAGTCCTGAACACACAGGTCCAATTCTGTGAGAGGTTCTAAAACATTTTTGACCGCAAGACCAACAACTGGACAAGAAAACAGCACAGACACTGCACAGCTGAAAGCACACAGAATATTTCCCATTCTGAATTTGTTAGTTCGCTTCTTGCTTCCCTCGTTAGTCTTGTTCTTCTCTGCTTATTTATACCATCTCCCAAATCTACTCTTTCACAGTATTCACATTTCTCACTTTCAGAACCTCCTGCACTGAACTCTACTACTTGACTGCACTGCCCTCTACTGCCCTTTCGCCTCCATTCATATAAAATTAGGAATAATTTTAATTGCCGTTTTTCTCACAAGTATTTTCCACTTCTTGCAGCACAACTATTTTACTATGCATTATAGGTTTCTTTGAATTTCTAAAGAAAATATTCCCGTGCTCCTTCCAAGTCTGTTATGAAGCCAGAGATCCTGCCCATCACAGGGAGGTTGGATGAGATGATCTCTAAGG
>NW_009712210.1:0-11891 GCF_000703405.1 Apaloderma vittatum
CTTTCTTGCCCTCTCCTGGCTGCTTCTAGCACTAGAACAACAAAAGTTTGGTCATGTTTGACCACTTGTAGAGGAGTTGGTTATTTCCAGCTGACCACCAGAGAGCATGACAACTGCCAGTAACTATAAACATGAACAGGATTCAGTACAGTAATTTGGAGTTGAAAGTATCTCCCAGTACCAGACAGTCCTGGTAGCTATTTTACAAGTTACTTTGTTCAATGCACAAGCCTATTATTTAAAAAAAAAAAATATAA
Source organism: Apaloderma vittatum (assembly GCF_000703405.1). Lineage (NCBI taxonomy): Eukaryota > Metazoa > Chordata > Aves > Trogoniformes > Trogonidae > Apaloderma > Apaloderma vittatum. Next base: position 258 of record NW_009712210.1, read on the forward strand.
AAACACCCAAAACAACCAAACAAATGTCTTACTGTGTTTCAGCTCCCAGTTATACTTCAACGCCAAATGAAATTTTTCATCAATATCTGTTCATTTTTAGCATTACATCCCTGCAGCTTTCAGGTTACATTAGTGTAAATGAAAACTGAATTTGTGCCTAAATAACTTCAAGAAAGAAGTAAGAAAACAAAGCAGTACTGCAATAAGATTCACAGCAGCACAAGATCTCAGCAAGAATGGAGCTGGTCTTTCAGTGGCATAAATCAGGATAAGCCTGTTGATGTCTAAAGACTATGTCCATAAAATATATAGTCTTGGCTTAGCTATGCCCTGCTCCACAAGCCAAAATAATTACAAATATATCACCAGCCTAGCTCTAATTTCACATAGCATTTGGGACATGTTGTTGTTTTCACAATTTGATTTCTGCAGATTAGAATAGAAGTCTTCAGATATTTCATACGTTCTATGGCAGCTATCCATAACACCAACTTCATTATTTATGAAAGAAGCAGGGTGCTGCGTGGATTAACTGTTTCTTTGTTTCACATTTGTTTGGGTTTGAAAAAAAAATCAACACACTAATTCATATCAATGCAACTGAATTATTGACATCTTATGAATACAGTGGACAAGTACTACCACGACGAGATGAAATATTAAAAGCAAACAGACAACTGTTCTGGCCTGAAAACTCAAAAAATCCATTCAGCATCCTTCGCAGGTCTACTGTTATTAAACATGACAAATAAGTCAAACACCACATTTGTAAAGGATGAATGACTGCATCGCTGATTTTACTCAGACAATTATTACATTTCCTGAGGAGGCATGGGCCCCTTCTGTGAAAAGGGATCAGGAAAAGTACAGATACTCCTGTACAATTCTAAATGAAGAAGCTGCAAAAGCCAATGTACTCAGCAAAGGCAGTTCGTTACTAGTCAGAGGGGCACCACTGACCCAGAATCCAATAATGACTTCATGCTTTGGATGCCTCTAATAACTCTAATTATCTACCACACTGTGGGCAAAAGCAGCTTAAGGTAATATTTTAGTGAAGGCATGGAAGAAATATAAAGTTACTCCTTTGTTCTTCAGGTTTCTTTTAAAAATGCACTACCCATATTTTCCCCAAAATCTAATGGTTTGCATGAAAGAAGGGAAAGATTTTTGGAAATAGTCTTCCACTTTGAATGTACAAGTATTACAAATCTAATATTTAGAAATCTGCGTTTCTTACTATAATATATCCTATCTACTCCTTTTGTTTCAGATGTGTGAAAGGTGTCAAACATGACATGACTACCCAAGGACAGATAAAGTAACCACCATCTAAATTCATGTTTAGTGTTATCTTACCTTCCTCATTCTACAGACTATTTCTTTACAGAGTTCCCCTCTAAGATTTTCTAAATTTAAGAAAAAGGGTACCTGTCTCTTACTTAACACTGAAAAACCCTCCTGAAAACCTGAGGAGAAAACAACCAGAACACTGCTCTACCACTGCAACGTGGGTTAATTATGAGAAGGAAAATCAGCCAAATCACAGACTTCTTAGTAACTCTTTCCTCAATTATTTGCCACAAATTTTAGCCAAAAAATATGGCAGAACAAAGTACTTTTCTTCTATTACTGCTGCTAAAAGCAAAGGAAAACCAGATACTCACTCGTATTAGCAATAGAACCCACTAGAAATAGAAAACGCAGTTGGTTCACTTCTAAAAATACTTACAAAACTGCTTTTTAAAAACCTCCCACACAAATAAACAGTGCTGTGAAGCTGGCACACCCTCACTTCTGAAAGACATAATGTCAAGCTCTACCTGGGAGACAGAAAACAACAAGGTACTTCTTCATGCAGAAAATGAAAAAGTTTCTCAAATACAAGTTCCTCATTAGGAAAATATTCATTTTCCCCTGTCTTCTCAGAAAAAAAAACATTTCAGTGCATTTATATCCATGCTGCAAGCATTAGATATGGATAAAGATTTGATTCCTAAAAGGCTGTTCTAGAAACCTATCAGGATAAATTTGCAATTAATGTTTTCCTGGATAGACACTGAAAAATTGTTATTTATCTTATAGCAGTATTTAGAGATTCTCTGTTGGATAATAAGGTCTCCAGTGGATTTTGTGGTTTAAATTATGAGGAAAAAAAAATCATTAGCAGCTATTTTATAATAGGACAGTGGGAGGAAAAAAAGTTTAATGGCAGGAGACTGTCCAAGTCTCCAAATCATCAGATAAAATTGTCAGTCTTAATAAAAACTTCACCATTTTCTTTCAGTTCCGCAGTGGTCATCTCATATGTTTGGTTTTTTAGTAGCTTCCCTGTTACAGAAGGTGGAGGAGGTGATTTGACAGCAACCTGGAGGGTCAACTTGAAATGCTTCAGTAAGCTCTTCATTAGGCTCAGCACTTTCCTGAGTAACAGGCAACCAGATGGGTAGACACTTAAAACATTAAAGTCTTTAAAGGGTGGGAAAAGCTTAATGACTTTTTTACAAGTCTAGCATGTTTATTCTGTAGTGTGGGTGTGCTGGTGAGGGGTATTTTTAACAAACAGAAGATAAACAATAAATTACAAAGTTTGAGGCTGAGTTTCCAAGTCATCTCTAGAAATCATCTTAGAAGCAGCATCTTATCAACATCTCCTGGTGACTGAGAGAATGGAATTATGAAAAACACTGCCTTTTTGTTAGGAAAGGCTGGTCTTGAAACACAAAATGGAAATAAAATTGAATTTGTCTGATGCTGGTAAGATCAAAGAAAGCTTGTACTGTACTGCCCTGCAATAGAACTACACGTTACTATGAGGCATTTTTCGCTTAACTTTGATAGTCTGTGACTCCCATTTACAAAAAGCTAGGCACCATTAACTTTGTCCTCTGGGATGGTTTAGTAATTTTTCAATCCATTTTACTCTCCTCTACGTATAATAGACACCTGCAAAGTAACTGATACAAGCTAATCCTATAATTCAACAGAAAAGAAAATGCAAATAGATCTAATTCACCTTATGCTAACAGCTGAACCGACATTAGCCAAGCCCTTCTGTCATATGTGAAGACCTATAATATTCAGAAGGCTTGTAGTTCACACCCTGCCACCACCTTTACATTCACATTTTGTTGCAGTTCAGGTATTGTCACTGTTTCAGTGATATTCTTGCAGAATGGCCAGGAGAGAACTCGAAGAGGAAAGCAGAAACTTCCAGTTCAGTTTCCAGTAACAATCCAGACAGAAGTGTATACAGCAAACTCAATTGTCCATATACCACTTCTTAATTTAAATATTTGAAGAAAAGAAGAGATCACATCAACCTATCAGGTTCTTAATGCTCTGAGTAATTCAGCAAGAGATCAAGGTCAGAGAATGCTAAGACAGGTGATCAGCATTTTCTCAGCACATTGTTTAATTAGCTCCTAAACTCCAAAACTCAAAATACTATCTTGACAAAATATATTCACAAAAATTCCATATTATCTGGAAATTTTCCAGCTCCCTTCAAAGCTGGATCATGCCAATCTGTTCTGTGCATGTGCTCATAATATCAATTTGAGACTGCAATCATTATTAGGCATACAGCTGTTAAAAGACAGTGACTGACTTGAACACTCAATGGTTGTCCTTTCTTTAAGAGGAGGAAAAGAGACTATGACAAAGTATAAGGCTGATTGCTTTGAAAATCTAGCGGGATCCAATCAGTTGCTGTTTTTAAATCAAAATTATTTTAAATAGCACATGGATGAGGTGAGAATTTTAATTCATTTTAGCCAGCACCTTTTATTAAAGAAAACATGGGTATTCAGAATTGCTTGGAAGAACAAGAAAGCAGGCTCTGATCTCACCAGCTAATTTTCAGGAGTATTCCTTGCAGAGAGAATGGATTTCACTGATTTCAGTGACACTAGTTCAGCTGGGCTACAGTGCAATCTGTCCTGTGTGTTTCCCTGAAGGAATAAAACCTTATATACTCCTCTTTTAACCATATGGAGAATTTAGAATCTACACATACAGGATACCAGCTCATCTGAATCAGCCTAAGCTTAGGACACTGTCACTGACTGCAAATGTAACCTCTCAGAAACAATGAGGAAGAAGAAGCAGAGCATTGTACTCCCTGCACCATAATTCCTCACAAAGATGCTCCAGGGAATGGTTGAGAAATACACTATCACCTACTGTGTCCTTGTGACAAAACATTGACTTCCATAGCATTAATTGTGTCAATAAATACTGAAGGACTGGGCTCTATAAGATATAGTTTCTTTTTAAAAATTATTCATGGGGTATTTTAAAAAAGTATATATTTCCATAAACATATCACTATGCTTAAAGGACAAAACTGATTATGTACTGCAAAGACTGGCAGTAGTTTTAGTCACCCCTGTACCTTTGCAGCTTACATACAAAAATGCAGCTTCACTTCTACTAAAAAAAGGGTGGAACATGTGTGTATTTTATACTCGTTATTATTTAAATTAAACTGATTAGAAATACACTACCTGTCCCCAAATGTGCTAAGTATCCAGAACTCCCTTTATGTCAACATTACACCTGATTATCTCAATTCAACCGTCAAATAGCAGTTCAGAATATCGTACTTCAGATTTTTTGGAGATAAAGCAATGCTATATGGCTGGTCAGTGTTACCATGTACCAGGTATTATCTGACCATTTTAGAAACAAGTGTCTTTTCTTTTTTTCTTTTTTTTTTAAAGGGGGTGGAATAGATGATCTAGAAAAAAATTTAGATTTTAGTTCTTTGCAATGGTTCAGAGGGCACATAAGCTTTTCATCCAGAAATCAGTGCAACTACTCACTTTGGGAGTACTGGCAATGTATAAAATTAAGGAGGTTGCCAAGTCTTTGCAGGTATGATAGAATTATAGGAGCCTTCCTCTAAAAGAAACCCACATCATTATTCAGGCATGATAAATTGCACCACTTTAGGGTGAAAGGAAAGTAACCATTTGACATGGCACTCTGTGTGACAAGGAGTGAGTATTTGGCTGAAGGCTCTAAAGCAAACCTCCACCTTGATGGAAAGTGTTCTGGGATCCGTAATATCTATACAAAACCAGCAGGACCTTAGCTTAATAAGGTCTCATCCAAATGACTTGCACACTAAACTGCATGGAATTCAATTTCTCTACCTCTGAAAGATGAAGGGCACATTGATCCTGCCAGGGATTTAAATTTATGGCTTCATGGCCTCAATGTGAAATGTACACCATTAAATAAGCCTGCTTGGTGGTTTTCTAAGCTTTTTTTAAAAAAATAAATAAAGACTTAAGAATAAAATCATAAAAAGGAGGTAAAGGCTAGATAATTAGTACTACATATGGCATACACAGGCATTTAAGTGAAGGTCTGGGAAATTTTGGCAGAATATCTAAAAAAAAAAGGGGAGGGGAATTAGCACAGTAATAGAAGATGACTGAAAAGGATGACTTCTTCCTCTACTCACTTGTCCTGTGTGCCAGAAGTGACTCCTGTAAATAATGGAGTATCTCTAGAGTGATCTGTGGCCATCAAAGCTGGGCCAGATGGAAAGCTGTTGTAAGTGACTTCATTTAGAGACATTTTGCCAGTTCACAGCACGTCAGGGCACAGCCCACTGTCAGCTTTTTTTGGATGAGAAATACTCATACTCTCACAGCTGAAGTTTGTGAGGGCAATGGTCATAAAAGAGAGCCGGATACACATGTCCAGAAATTTTATTCCTCCACTATAAACCTTGGATTACACTTTATCCATGTGCAATGAAACAGATAACTTCTCGCAGCCTTCACCCACCATAGAAGCTAAGCAGAAAACAATTACTTCTGTTCACATACTGTGGTAACTTTCTCTTCCAGGCCAATTAAGTGGAGAGCATTTGCCAGGATTTGTAGCCTCAGTTTAAAATAGGAGGCTGACATGAGTAGGGTATCTTTGCAATTTCCATGGTAGACCATTTTTCTGCGTGTAATCCATTACTGCAAATTCGAACAATAATTTCGAACAGTGATAATCCTCCATAGCATTGACCCTAAAGATCTTTACAGCAACACAAATGAGATCAAAGGACAAACGAAAGTCTTTTAATCCCTCTAAGTGGGAGTTCAACCTAATCTTACATTTCTGTCTTATAATTCTCTCTAAATCTGTTTTTAACTTTGTTTAACATTCATTATCCTTTTTCATGCCCTAATTCTGGGGGAAAAAAAAAAAGAAAAAAAAAAGCACAAAAGCACATGCCTTGGAGTGCATTCAAAAATTTCACCACAGGGATGGTATTTTTAATATGAAACATTAGTTTCTCTTGCCAGCTATTACAGTGGGAACTAGGTGAGGGGAGAAGTGGATGTAGGATATGCAATGGAGGATTGCATATTGGTTTTACACAACCTTCAGCTTTAATCATCTTAAGAAAGATGACTTCTGGAAAACTGAATAGAGAGCAAGACTATTTGTATAGTGTCTTTTTTTCCTACATATTTGCTTTTGAAGATAGAAAAAGGTAGGCTACTTGGTTAGATGGTCTGGAAAATTTCATTCTAAAATGGACAGGCTAAGTAGGACATGTACCCAGAGCACTGGGGAAAAAAGGTTCAAGTTTCTGCTCACATTTATTTCAAATAGAGAACTGTAACCAAGCCTTTTCTTGCAGCATTAAGCAGAGTGGTCTTTCAATGGAGATGTATGTATGTGTAGGGGTATATTAAAAAAGTCACCATGTATTAAAAAAAAACAAACAAAAAACCCTAAAAGAGTCAACATTAGTGAAGTTGCCCAGCATTATTTGGTCATTTGCTTCCACCTTGCCAACCTCATGTCAGAAATGATCTCATACCTTCTATCTAATTCATGATGTCCTACATAAATTTTGTAATGCAGCTATTGCTCAATATTTTGAAGCCACGCCACATTTTTGTGTTACACAGGTTTGTGTATTTTAGGATACTGAAGGCTTTTTTCATTAAGCACTATTCTTTGCTAATGAGTAGTTAATAACATAATGGAAAAGCTTTTAAACTGCTCTGAGGATTAAACCACTCATACTTGTTTAACTGCTTGATTTCCTAATGGATATAGTGTAGGATTTAATATTCTGCTCATTTACATTACTTGTCAGAAGAAAAGAGAAAGATCTTTAACTGCCTGCTCTAAAAACAACAGTAAATCATGTTTAAGTTGATTGATTTCTGCATATATATTAACACAGACTAATGAAATATACCATGTCTTCATAATCCATGCTGTCATGTTCAACTACAGATGAGTATTTAGATTTTATTTTTTTTTCTTCTTAGACCAGAGAAAAAACATCCCTATTGTTTGATTGCATTTGAGATCTCACAGATGGATTCACTCCTCTGTACAAAGTGTAGGGCTAAGTTATAATAATTATGGATGGAATGAAATTTTAACATAGCTACACTGATTTACATCAACCACCGCTCTAGCCCTATAATATCTGATATCATAATTGATCATACATATGTCAGACAAAGAAAAACCTTTCAGGATTAGATTATAACACCTTTATTCACTCCAAGAAATACTTTAGTCCCTAACTTGGCCAACATTCACTTCAATGAATGAGAAAAATGGTAGGAACTGCATGCACCACACAGCCAATTCTTGCACATGTTCTCTTCCATTTCAGTCCTGCCTTCTCAGTTCCTCACAGCTATTCCAGTAGCTGCATCATGCTGGTGAATTTATGAGGCAGGTTAAATTCTTAGTATGTAACCCCAGTTTGAAACATCACCAGTCACTCCCAATTAGGATATAAAAGTTATCTGAGCCCAAATCTCCATATGTATCTATCAATTTCCTGAGCACCACCTCAGACTCAAGCATTCATCCATGTAAGTATTCGCATCAAGCTAACAAATTCAAGTCATCTGTCTGCAAAGCACTGTTTCCTCAACCAGGAGCATTTTGCATTTAAAAAGAAAAAAAAAGTCAAACTTAAACAGAAATTACTAAAACAGAACTTCCTGCAGATCCATTTAATCTGCCACTGTAATATTAAATAAGGTCTTACTCCTCAAGAAGCCACACAGACTGGAACTATCAAGAGATCATAGCACTACTCAGTGTGAGCAAGCAATGAGAGTATGAGGGACATGCTCATAGCTGGACACGAAGAACAAAGATCCCCACAACTATTCTAAAATAACCCACTTCAAGTCTAAGGGCTGTCCAAATTCCTGAGGGGGAATCACAAAGGCAGAATTGGAATTCCCAGAGTTGTCCTCTCTTACAGAAATGGCCACATTTAGAATAATTATCCAGGTATGTTTTACTGAGGATGTTGTGAAAAACTAGTGTCATGAATGCTGAAATAATCAAATCCATAAAGTGCACCACAAAATCTATTAGCTACTTCAGACCACATATCCAGTTTGGGAAATACTTCTGTTGTCTGAACGGCAGCTGCAATTGAATGATACAATCACACACCAAGCACCCTCATCAGCTGAAAGGCTAATACAAATGGTGTTAACTGTAAGAACTGGCATTTCACAGAAGTCCGCTAGGTAAATAAAATCAGCAAAGGTCAGAGAAACATCAAGGATAATTAGATAGGATATGTGCAGTCCTTTTTGGTTGTTAATAAACTTTCATTGTTTTTTTCTGATGAAGCAACATCCTTTAAGAGGACTGCTCAGGAATTTCAAAAAAAAAAAATTACCTGAGAGGTATTTCAGTGTGAATCTCTCAAGCACTATATCAGTTATTCAGCTGAACCCTGAGATGCAGATGCACACTCCCTTCCTCTTTGCCCTGCACTCCTTTGAAAGATGAGCCAGACATGCAGAGAGAATGCTGTGCTGTATTCCACTAGAGTTCCAACAGTTCTGAAACCAGGATGCAGGGCACATCCAGAGCACCTTGTCTTGCAGTAAGCATACAGGCAGGATGCATACATGCAGACTCAAGACTCTTAATTATGTCACAGAGTGAAGAGACCACTCTGACTAAGATTAAATGGATTTTGTGAATTAATGGTTGCTCCTCCATTAAGCTGAATGGATAGTTTTGGGAGGTGGTAATGTTGAATATTGATGTGGTAGATTTGTGGTCCAATGATCAACATTATCCTGAGTCTCCTCGGCATGCAGTATTACAGTGAGGAAGAACTTCCAACTCTTCAAGATCTCCTGTGAGTCTGGGACAGTGCCTTGCCATCTTTGGTGCCCACCAGCAGCTTCCAGTTAGGTTTGATTGAAATTGCTAGCTCTACACTTTGCCCTCTGAAAGTCAAGCTGATGCAAATTTGTTCTTGCCCTCAGTGACATCTGTCTACCTCTGCTGCTGTCAAATAATTTGGGTCTTCCCACAGCCCTGGGAGCTCTCAGGGGCTGAGCACTGCTTTCAGCAACCACTGCACTTGGTTAACAAATCTGTTGATTATACACAGCACTGACAATTGTCATGAACTGAACCCAGCTTGTTCTGCCAAGGGGCAAGAAAACTAATCCATCTATCATAATTAAAACATTTTCTTTTAAAAAAGATAAAAATTAAGGGATTAGGTATGTACGTAACTTCAGAGAATCAAGCTTTTCAGTTGACACATATATGACTCTGTAATACAGTAGGCCAACAAAGAAAACTTCTAAATGCAAGTGAATATATTCCCCCTAAAGCCACAGAAAGAGAGGTCTTAAATCCTATGAATAATCTATTGAAATAGTATAAACAATTCTATTTGAGGCTGAAGTTAATTATGCCACTGTAGCTGTCACAAGACTCATCTGAAGTACTTGCTGCCCAAATTGAAGGTTGGACATCCAAATTGAAATGTCATTTTTATTAGTTTCTGACACTTAGAGAAATAGCCTCTTCTAGTAGGCTATACCCATTAGCTCCCATTAGTGCTAATGGAGTTACACACATACATCACATGCACACACATCACTGAGCACCTTTGTAACATTCATAATGTCATATTAGATAACAGCTGTTTTATTCAGTATGGTGGGAAAGATTCTAATATGGCCGCTTGACAGCAACCTCTGAAGTAGCCAGTGTCTAATTTAACATTTTGAGCCAAAAAATGAAATCTTTATAGTATATATAATAATATATATTGGTCTTCAGGACAGCATTGCACCCAGCATAATATTGCATGTTGGACACAGACCTGTTAATTAAATTGGAATGATCTTGACAATCTTTAGGTGAATATATACTTTTAGTGGTATAAAACTCTTTGGGGCAGGGTGATTTTGTCTTCCTGTTTGCTTGGATGCCTGGATACTATCATTCTAGAAATACACATATAATAAGAATGAAAACATTTGCTTCATGCACAGGTTAAGTGTCTTGCTTTGTATAGCTAATAAACTGAGGTGCATAGGAAACCCGAGGTTGTTTCTGGGTGATCTGAATCAATTCTCTGCAGCTGAGCATTCTGAAGAAGAAACCACCTATGCTGTCAGTCAGCACGGGCTACCCTGCCTTTGTTGTGTACAAACAGGACATCACATTTCAGCAGACTGAGTCCTGAAAGGGGGATTATAAAAAAACCCACAATGATGCTTGTGTTTATTAAGCACTGTGCCTTTTGTTATAATCCCATAATGCTTTACATTATTGATTTGGCATTCCATATCAACAGGAAATTGAGTTGGATCTTTTCAGCTGAAGAGAAAGGTGACTAATAACCTGACATCTTCAAATAGATCTTGCACTGAATTAATTCCTGCACTTAGATACCATGTTTTATTAATGTTGGGATCCAATGTACCATCAAGGCAGTGAATAGTAAGAGTGAAAACATTTACCATTGATTGCAGTATCAGCACCTGACAGATCTGGGCTACTTCTCAGATACCAGCTGATGTAGCCCAGTATACTGCAGAGCTCCAAGCAGTAACCAGCTCTATGCATATTGTAGCATCCACCTCACTCATCTCAGTTCCTCTTGTTCAGAGAACAGATGGCAATGAAAACTGATTTCAAGTAGTTATGTATAATCCCAGCTAAGTGGTTGTCAGAATTTACTGCAGTTGCAATGTACTGTAGATACACCAAATGGTAATTTTCTAAAGACTTTTACAAATGCCATTTTAGAATGTTTTCACCTCTGGAGCAGTTTGAAATGAAGAACGCTCTGCATGGTCAGCTAGGCTGCTACAAAGTAAGAATGAAGAGATACTCACTGAGCTTTAAGGTTTCATCATTTTCAGGACATAAGTGAGCGGTGGAAAGGATTGTTTATGTATGACAAATCAACGTGCCTTTAAGATAGGGGTCACTGGGTGAAAACTGCTTATCCCTGTTTCCATCTGGTTTGAAAACTAATCTCATGTGCGTGGATGTAGATTTGTTCTGTAGTATTTTGTGGTAACAAATAATGCAATATTGTTGTCCCTAAACCTGCAGAATGGAAGGTGGGTAAGAAAATAACTGTAAAGCTAAACTACAAGAAATTAATAACAATAATTCTCATTCTTAGTACAACCTCAATGTGCTATACAGACTCTTTTAAAGAACATGACAACATTAGCATGCCTGTGATATCTGCCCTCCTGGAGAGGACATGGGTATGTCACTGTCCTCTAAAGACTGGAAAGTTAACCATCCAGTGGTGTGTGCCCTTTGTCGTGGTTTGACCCTGGCCGGCAG
>NW_009712211.1:0-14972 GCF_000703405.1 Apaloderma vittatum
CGGCAGTCCGGAGCTCCGCACCCCAAGGGCCCAGCCCCCGGGCAGGCTGCAGCGCCAGCAGGCGCGTTTCACCCTTCTCTGAGACCGGGCACAAAACTGCTCAGAGAAGAACAGTGCTGCCTTGGCCCCGAAATAGACATTTAAACGCATTTACCTGTTCCTCCTGCAACGCTGGGGCGGGAGAGCAGTACCTCTCGGTTATTTATTCGCTCAGGAAGCAGCACTTGGGGTAGGGAAGCAGACAGGCTAAAGCTTAAGGGTTTTCTACACACAGATCCTGAACATAGAAAGAAAAGCTTTTCCTTATACATGGATCTGTTACTCTGAAGTCACTACTGTAATAAGTCTATATTTTACCCTCTTTTTTCCGATCTTCTGAAGTACCCAGAGCACAGCCCCAGCTGATGAAGTGCGGATGGAGATCCTGTCAACTACTCAAATTATTTTTGTACTGTTCAAACTATTTGTATTATGTAAAGCACGGTGTTAACCAGAGAAAGAAGTATAACAAAGCCAACAGCGAATCTTTATTATTTCAAACATTACAAAACTTGGGGAGCAGTTTAAAATATTACTCACATTTAATATCTAGAAGTTTCCCTGCAAGTTTGTGCACACAGCAGCCTGACTGATCCAAAAGAAAAAATACTAATCATTTTCAAGAATACAAAAAAAATAAAAATTGATGTTTGCACCAGCTCTCTTGGAAAGAAACTTCTCATGAAGTCTACAGTGTGAGGTAGTATAAAGAAACTAAACCAGATATGTCAAGTAAAGGATATTTTGTATTGCATATATGCTATCGTCTGTACAAAAAATAGGCTCTGAGCATATAAACTTCAGAGTCATCAAGCTGCATCTCTAGTAACTTGGGAATTATTTTTTTTTAAGATAAATTGAAACCAGAGTTTTACTAGGAACTGCTGAATACATTAGTTCGTAAAGGGAATTAAGTGAATCAACATCACATTTGCCCCAGACGTATACAAAATCAAAAGATTAGAAAAATTATCAAGGAATCTTCATGTGAGAGATTAACTACATTATGTATACAAATATAAAAGACTTAAGTACTTAAAAAAAACAGAAACACAGTTTAAAGAATGTCAGATTTTGAGAAAGAAGTTTTTCCTATTTCTTTTCCAAACAGTGCAACACAGCATGTTAACGGGGAATTCTAATAAATAGAATTACTGTATGTAAATTGCATTTCAAAGTCTTGAAAACCAAACTGAGCCCAGCAAATGATGACTCTGCAGCACTGGTTTACCCCTGCCTCAAGTGCTTCCCCATTCAGTTACACTGATTATAAAGATAAAAGTGAATACAGAAGAGGCTATCCAGTACCTAAAGGAACAGAGTGCTTCCTATTTCTGATTTGTTACAAGTACAACAGCACTAAAACAACTGATTTAGCAATCAGCTTATTAAAGAAGTGTGTGTTACTTTACTGGAAGGAAATCTTTAAAATCATTGAATGTAATTTCTGGTTTAGCTTCATTCAGATTAAACAGTGCACATCAGCACTCACACCCCACTAACAAGTTATTTACATTAAGCAGCACCAGAAGAAAATATACAAACACCCATAAAACTCCGTCTTCACAATTATAAAATGTTACACTTGTTGATGCTTTCCTGAGCCCCTGCTGGAAGATTGAAGATGTAGCAAGTTAAGGAAGCATTTTGCTAACACACTGCTTTCACTAAAAACACAAAACCCATTTGAACACATATTAGTGTTTGCGGGGAGGAAAAAAAAAAAAAAGCAGCAGCTGACAAGGTCTTCTCTATCTAAATGGGAGACGGAAGCATCCACAGCTAGAGCAAACCCAGTACAATGCCAGAGAGAAAAAAAAATTAACAAGTCATCTGAAAGTTACACCATATTCCACTCCAGGAACCATTCTCTAGTTTAAATGCACAGTACTTCTAAACGAACACAATCACACACTAAGATGCCAAGAAACCAGCATCCTGGTTTTTTAAAAAAAAAAAAAAAAGTATTGAAGATGAAAAATTCAGGCCTCAAAATTAAAGTAAATTACATCAAAGTTGACTTTCAAATCAGCATCGACTTTTATTTCTACTTTTGAAGACACTGAAAGTTCTAGATCCATTAGCTTAATCTCAAGTCTAGTTTCAGCACATTTAACTGGCACGCTTTGCACTGTGCTGCCAGTCAGCATCACAAGCGTAACCTAAATAACCTCACATCTTCCCACCCTTACCTCAGATCTCGAAGTCAATCCTACCTCTCCCCTTCCACAAAACAGCATGGAGAAAAAGGATATCATTGCCTCCGACCGCAAATGGCAGAGCAGCTTCTCCAGAGGCGGGTAGCGGCCCAGGGACGGCACGCAGCCCACCATGATGAGCTTGTGCTTGGCTCTCGTGATGGCCACGTTAAGGCGCCGCCAGTCCTTCAGGAGGGCGCCAAGCTGTCAAATAAACATAACCTGCTTTTATTTTTCCTACTTCATTTTCAGAATGTAGACTGAAGCATTTTAGAAACAAACAGGTTTTTTAACTATTAAAATGGACTGAAACAAAGTTAACACGACCAACTTACGTTTTCATCGCTACTGTTCCTAACAAAAGATACAATTATTATACTTTTGTCTCTTCCTTGGTACTTGTCTACTGTGTTGACCTCCACTCTGTTCTCCTTCAATTTTGTCATCAGATCAGTGATTGTTTTTAACTGATGTCTGTATGGTGATATAATGCCAATGTCTGAAGGCTTACAGCCAGCCTGAATCACAAAGAAACAGAAGAGAAAGACTGTCACTGCAGTTAGCATAGGATACTCGTTACTGTCAGAAGACCTTCAAGGATTTTTTGGTGGGGGCTTTGTTTTTTTAAAACAGTGCTGCAAGATACTGTGTTTAAATTGAGTTGTTGACAGAACTTTAGGTACAACTAGTATTAACTAAAGAAAACAAAACATTAGTCAGTGCAAGCTCCCAAGCTCTGTCTTAACATAGTACAAAAGACAGATACCTTCAAAACCATCCTTTTTCTTTCTTCCTCAGACTGTGAGGTGAACGTTCAGAACTTCTAGTCTGTGCTATTCCTGAAGCTGACTGGATGATATAAGGAAAAATGGAAAAATCCTCTCCCTCAGAAGAAACTCCTCATCTCTTAGAAGAATTTGGCATCCAGCTTGTTTTGTGTCCCCAATCCAACCAGGAGAGGGATGGAGAACTGAAGTCAGACCTCAGGCTCCTCACTATACTGACATGTAACCAGCCTCTAATTTAGCTTTAAGATTATCCCTCAAAGAATAACCCAATACATACAGTCATCATTACTACAGCAATGTAAAAGCAATTAATTACAAACCCATCCCTCCAAATAATGTAATAGAGTGAAAAATACCTTAATAAATAAGGATGTGAGGAAGAGTACTATTTTAGCTTCTGTTGCATTACTTACACCACCCTTTTCTGCATGTTCTGGTGCTGGGACCTTTAAAAATACAAACAGAAAAATAATGACTCTTGCTGTGTACAATGGCATACTGTATTGACCCCTAACTCACCCTGTGTCCTTCTATAGTGTTCATGGAAAAGGTACCCCCTTAGTCTCAAGCTTTTCTAAAACTTTTCTGTAAGTCACTAAACACCGTGTTTCTTTTTGGATGGCTGGAGATTTGATCAGAACTGTTATAAAAAAAAATAAATCCTGCAGAGCACAGAAAGACTGGAGAGTTCTTTCCAGGGTCAGCATGAAAGATTATCTGTTGATACAGTTATTGGCTGAACACAGTACGAACAGGAATCAGCATAAAACCTGTTAGAGGGGAAGACAGACTCAAATCTTCATAAGCCAATCACTGACTACAGTGACAAGTACTAGAGACCTCAAACATGTACTAATCTATCAATCTTTTCCATACATATTTAAACTGTTCCTTATTTTAAGAAACTGACTTCTAGGTTACTCTAGAGCACTGTTTTCTGGCTAAGATCTGAGCCTTCATGAAAGGACACAACTAAACCAACTCACTCCTCCCTCACACTTCAGTGTACAGAATACCTGCAAAACTCAGTGAAGAATTACAATTATTCCTGCCACTGCTTAGACACCACTGACCCTCAGCTGCTGGAAATGAGGTCACTCTGTGATTGCAAGGACATCCAACATGGCTACACACTTGGAGCTCCAGTTTTGTAGAAAGAATAAAATTTACAGTACGTTCAATATTTCCTGAAACCTTATCTGAATTAAACTTTTTGGCTGCTCTTAGATGCCGTGTTTCCAGTAGTTCTATTACACCAGTTGGTCACCTATAGCAACAAGACTTTTAAATGTTGCAAAAGTTACATTTTAAATATAACTAGAAACCCACTTTTTTAAAAAAAGTTATATATTTTATCCTTCTTGAGCTGCCTGAAGTTCTGCATTTTGACTGTGCTGTGAATTTATACAATTTTGAAAGGAGAACATAAAAAAAACTTTACCTTCTCCGTGTTCAGGAAACACACAGGCGTGTCTGGATCCAGTACTTCTTTCAGCCATGTTTTTGAAAGATCTGTGAGCTCCATTTTAATTTTTTTCAGGTTAGGCAAGTTAACAGTGGCATTTGACACCTTCTCGGAGCCACATTCCAGTTTGCCTTCATACACTAACATGTTACTCAGTGACATAATTTTACTGAAGATTTAAAAAACAAGAAAAGGCATCAAATCTTGCAGGTTCGATCCTACATGAAAATCCCAAGGTAATAAATAAAAGTTTTAAATACCTATTCATTCTGTATTGCACTGTTAATTGGACAACAGCATTTTGGTTTTGTTCCAGCCTTTTAAATAAGCTTTCACTCATGCCAAGATCCCTGTTACAAAACAAACAACAACAAAAAAAACCCCAAAACATGCTGGTCAAAATATGGCAAGAGCCCTGCCAGAATTTGTGTTACTGATAACTATCCAGCAGCATTTTATCTTACCTTGCTTCTGCATTCAGGACAAGTGGAGGCAGCTGCTGATGATCCCCTACCAGCACAAACCTTTTGGAGCAGAATAGTGGGCCCAGGCAGATGAGCTGGCTTATTTGGGAGGCTTCGTCAACTATACAGAAATCAAACTGCTTCCGAATGAAGATGGGGTGATTTACTCCCATGCAAGACGTTGCTACTACCGGCTGAAAATTGAGACACATTTTATGGATAAGATACATCTTATACTCTTTAGCACTACATTTTCAAGGTTAAAAGAAAAAATACTTCCTATTAAACCAAATCAAGATGTAAATTAAACTATTAATCCTCAAAAATTAGACCAGCACACCTCACGTACATATTGACCTCTCATATTCTTGCATCAATTTCAAGTGACAAACAACTGGCTTTAGAGCAGACTCTAGTAAATAAGTTGTTCCTGTCATGTGCTCAGAGTGATAGCAGGTCCTATGCACACATAACACACGGAGTGTGCTGAAATTACTATTGTCAAAAATCATGTGTTCTGTTTTGGTTTTTCTTAATTCCAAAGAGAGGAGAATACAACAGCAAAACAATTCTTTCCAGCACTCTGCTTCCACTGCAATCCGAAACGACTAAAATATGAAACATTCAGTCACTTCCCTTGTGACTTCACTCACTCCTCTCCAGTGTCAATCAACAAAACATTAACTGGCAGCTTTTGCAAAGCTGGCCTTTATTCCAACTACCACGAAGGTTTGTTCTTTCAACAAATTTAATTTAAAGTTGCCACTGTGTCAGTTTACCAGCTCCCATTACAGTTTGCATTAATAGCCATATGGGCAGCACTGATCTTTCAATCACAGACGAGCGTTTGGCCAAGTCAGCTCCACAGCACACCCCTCCCTCCTCACCACCTGCTGACTGTACAAACAGCACACGCGAGAGGCAAAAAGGGACAATCACCAGGAAGAGGGGAATAAAAATAGAGGTGATTACAGCAGTTAAAAGACTCCCCCAAAGATCTCAGATAAAAGCACTAGAGTCTTTGAGACTTACTACTTACAACGATAAGGAACTTTCTGTGGACAGAAGCAATGCTTTTCTACTTTCAGACTGTTAGTGTTGGTCATTATCAGCTACAAGGAAATCAAAGCAATGCAGAGATTGAGCATCTTTTCCAGCTCAGATTTCTTACAGCAGAAACATCTATGGGATGGGTTCCTTCTCTTTTCTCCTTCCAAACCACCAGAATTCTAATGTAATTATCCTTAATAACTCGCAGGGCAAGCAAAACCCACTTTTCTCACCTGATTGTTATAGACCTCTTCCAAATCTGTTACAGACTTAATGGATTTGGACCTGCAAATCTCTTCTTCTGTAAATTTCCGTATATCGGGGTGAACCTTCTGAGCTCGCCCCAAGCGCAGGAAACCAACTTTGAATTTGGCTAATTTTAGCAGGACGTTGTCTACAGCAGTGTGTGTAAAACTAGTCAGAAGAACACTGAACCCACAAGCAGAAAGAATTCTCACCTAAGTAGCAGCAAAAGGAAAGAAAAGAAAAAGTTATTAGGTCATATACAAGACCCAGCAATCCCATGCTTAACTAGGTGAAAACCACAAGCTTTGGAGGCAGCCAGTTACAAGTATGACTTCATTTATCTAAGTTCTTCTGGCCAGATCTGCCAGTTATCTATTGTCAATGCAATAAGGACAACAGACTTGATGGTTCTCATAAACAGCAAGCTTACAATGCGCGCTGCAAACAGCAAGAGCCAAGAACATCCATGCACATTCGCAAAATGCACTGGAAAGAATTACCATTGGAGAACACCAGGGTGGAAAGGATGTCAAGGATCATCTGGTCCAACCTCTCCTGAAGGAACTGCACTCTAAAGATTCCATTGTAAGGAGTCATGCAGCCCATTCCCACAAACACTGACAATTTAGCCACAACAGATCCAGCAGAACGAGCTGATCTGTTAATAGCAGCCGCTGCTTGCTCTCCAGCCTCCTTTTTCCCCCATGTGCTGATGACAGCTGGAAGCAAAACAACACTGCTATTTCAAGAAAAACCCACTCAGCCCACTGCCTGAATGCAGTAGGCTCCTACAGCCCACTCCTGGGGAGGAAGAAGCACCAGCTGGAGGAGACGGCCAGCAGACTGCAGCTTCAGCACTGTGGCTTTATGCAATTTACAATGGACAAGTTAGTGACTTTCCCAAGGAGTCCCTTTTTTGAGTTGTAACTTAGGATATGACAACTTGCTGGCACTTATGGCCAAAGAATTTAAACATCAAGGTGTCACGGAAGTGATTAAATGTCCCACTTCAAGCTTCTGCCTCCCACATACACTCCTACACAAGCAAAAGAATCCTACTCCATAAAATACATTTTCAGTTCTACTAAATATAAGTCCTTAAGTAAAAAGTTTCCTTTGAAGTTATGCAGATACCAGCAGGTTAAGTCATAACAATTAATTTTGGACAGTATGCTTTATACACAGTTTGTTTAGCTACCCTCTAAATGTCACAAAAATTTTAAACATCAAGATACATGATCTTACTAGAGCGCATATGGTAGTAGTTTTTCCTGTTCCAGGCATACCCACAATAAGTGTGTAGTCTTGTGAAAGCAGCACTTGTTTCATTGCCTGTTTCTGAGGCTTATTTAGACCTTTAAGAATAAAAATAAAAGTCAAATGTCTACATTTCATAATCACTGCAATAACTGCTACACTTAATATAACAAAGCTATAGCTTCTTCCTGCACTAAAGCCCTTAGAATTAAGCAGAGTGAATCTGTAGGTTCTGATGAAGCAATGATATTAAAACAAAACACCTAAGACATGTAGCACAAGGTCTGCACTACAGTTCTAGAAATAAATCACTGAAAGCTTTTTTTATTCTTAGACCTTTTTCTCCACCCGCCCCCGCTGCCGAATATCCTAAATGAGCACCTCCACATGATATTATGTATGGGCATGTCTATTTTTTTCATACCCAATTTCACATTCAAATATATGGCTCACAGCAAAGGGAGAGGAGTTGCACATACAGCATCATCTTGTTTAGAAGAAACATTACATCAGAGATGGTTTTACTCAGTGTGATGCAAATAAGCAGCACATTCCAGCTATCTGAACTAGTCAAAGCTCAAGGAAAAAAAAAAAAAAACCAAAATTGGTCTTCACGCAGGTTTTTTAATAAGAAGTTCTATCTTTTCCAAGAGAATTCAATTAAATTTTTGCTTTCACGGACAACTGTCAGAGAACTTGCTACCTGCAGCAAATGAGACAGGGACACATTCCTAAACAAATTTTGTTTTTAAAAAAGGAAAAGTGTGCCACAAAGCATCACACTACAGAGCAGCCAAGTCTGCATGAGTCCGATAATACAAGTGAACGCTTACACCAAAGCCCATCTCCTTTCACTCCCTCAAAATCTGCTTCTACGTCAAGAGACCTCCCTGTTCCTTTCTTTTATAAAGAGAGGTAATTGCATGGCACCCTGAAACTGCAAGCTGTAGCAACTAACAGAAGTAAAATAAAAGTTGTCAACAACCATCTGGCCCAGACTTCCAACCAGTTTAAGACTAATTTAATCACAGGAAGACAAGCAAGGTAAGAGCTTGTTTTTCATTTTTAAGGAGAAAACTATCACTATCAAAACTATCAAAGTAGGAAAAAAAAAAACACCTTAAATCTGGTATGATAAATGCTTTGGTATAGGGAGGTACTGCTAAACAAAGGACTTGGAGGGAGGGAATCCACTTTGTACCCTTTAAAATAGTTGCAACGTTTTCCTTTGCTTCTGGAGGAAGGACAGAACTCAAATGCTGAATAAAACGTGGTTTGTGGAAGTCAATTATCAAGTTGCGGAGCCTTTCACTGTGAATAAAAAAAACAAAAACAAACAAGGAGAGTTACCATCTGAGAAACTTTATCTGAAAATACTGTAAGCGTGAAATTAATTTGCTTTTTCATACCTGACTGGGGAATCTTTCATCAATTTAGAAAGGTTTTCAAAAGGGACTCCCAGACTAACATCTCCTTCTTCATGATCCAACCTAAATACCGTGTTCTTGGGGAGCTTTGACAAACTCCTGAAGGATGACAGTAACAAAATAATTCTATTTACAAGCAGTATGTTGATGGTTATAGGCTTACTTCTAAGTGTCAAGCATACCTTCCAGAGGCCCCAGAGTGAAGCAATAGCCAGAAGAAACACACTGTTAATAGATCTAAATAAAACACAATCGGAGCCCAATTTAAAAGATAAATAATAATCAAATAATCAAAGTTACTATTAACGCAGTAATCACTGTGTCCATAAAGTCCTACACTGGAGATATAAGTAAATGGAGTTGTAAGCACACTGCCCTATTCAAACAACCTAGTTAAACAAACAGGCACATCCACAGACCGAGCAGGGCCATTTTCAATCAATTTCTGACGGGTACTTCCCCAAGCCCAGCAAAAAGCATCTGAACATGTCAGAGATTTTAGACACCTAGAAGTACCCTTCCTGGCACCAGTACCAGTGTCTTCAAAGAGATATTCTTCCTTTTGCTCTATTACCTGCCCAACAAACAGGAGACTTTTGTCACACTGACTTCTCTAACATAGCCAGTAGCCAAACCAAGTAAACCATTTTCCTCTCCACTCACAACCACTCGATCACCAACCAACAGGTTTTTTCCAGGTATGACACCATTTCTACGCTGGAAGAAATGTAGATACTGTCCCTCGGAAATTTCCTGCACTTCACCAACTCTGATCATGTTTCCAATACAATCTCCAGCCTTCTCTCTGCAGATATTACAAGAAGAAATGCATTTTAACAATAAGATGCTCTCAGTACCAGAAATATTTAAAAAAAAAATAAAATAAACCACACCACCCAAACCCAATCACCAAACCTACAAAAACCCATGAGCAACATCAATAAAATAATCTAAATACACACAAGAGCCAGTAAGATTAACCAGTCACTCTTCAATAGCCCCTTTGGCCAGAAAAGGATTGTAAAAATATGCAGAACCCTTTAGTTGGAATAAGAAGGAACTCTGCTTTAGGCTAAAGTTAACTTCCTGTTAAATACTAAAAGGAAGCTTCATTTGTGCCAAGGCAGGAAGTACACCTTACCTTTCCAAAGAAGGTATCATCCATATATTTTTATAGCCCTTTCTAGCCTCTCCACTTTGCAGCTCCAAGGTTAACATCAGATACCACAGGCTGAAATACTCTAAGTGGGAGGGTTTCAGGTGCTGGATCTCTCTTTCAATAACAGGTACCAAAGCAGGAGGAAAAGGCACGCTGGCCATCTTTTCTTCTACAGCTCTAGGAGTGGAACCAAACACAGGAAAGATATCTTTTACTTCCTTGCAAGTCTGTATGTACATAAAGCCAATCTGAATATGTACTGTAATGTACCAGACACATTAATCTGTCATCACAGAAATAAAGTGAGATCTGCGTCCTTCATTCATATGAACAACCTCATATTAGTAACTTTACATCACCTCCGTGATTTTTAGTTAGGGAGCAGAGACCAAAGACATTTCAAAAATAGCACTCAGATGGTTGATCTTTTATTCCTTTTTTTGTAATATATGAATACTATATTGAGATTTAGTTAAGTGAAAGGGATTTAATAGTTAATACACAGCAGACTTAAAGACAATTTATCTCAAAACTAAATATCGATAAACATTATACAAATCACTTATACAAAACTCAAACAAAGAGAAAAAAGTTAGTTCAGGAGTGACAACTACTGTTGGTAATAAACAACAACTTTCAGCAACTGAGTATTAGAAGCAATATTTCACAAAAACGAGTTTACAAGACACTATCACATGCTTCTGCCCCTACAATCTTAAAAGCAATCTGGCATCATATTTACACAAGATCTCCTATTTACAAAAGATCTCCAAAAAGATCTCCATATTTACAAGATCTCCATATTTACAAAAAAAAAGATCTCCATATTTACAAAAGATCTCCTGTTCTAACATATCTCATTTTATCTCTTCAATATGCAACTTTGGTTCTACTTTCTGTGCAGTATAAAGACAAGACTAAAACCTAAAAATAAGGGGGGTTTATGTGAAATTTTTTTTTACATGAAAATTTATGAAATTCTAGCTCATGACTTCCTTTTAACAGGACTTGCTGTAACACTTCAGCAGACTAATATCAATGTAACTTGTGTGACACCCTAAGGGAAACAATCTTCTACAGAGTCAAAGTGAAAGAGTTGTTGTCCAGATGTAATTCAGTCTCAAAAGATTGCCCACTTGAAAGAGTTGCAAGATTATAGCTTTTTAAAATCATAATTATCAATAATTAATAGTTGGTACAACTAAATATTTGATAACAGATTTCTGTTGAGACTTATCCCAGATTTTTTCTTGCAGAAAGTATACCTGAGCAAAGTCTCTGCATGACCAGGGACTTGCACTATCAAAGTTGCACTGGGGGCTATGGAACATTCTTTTGGGCTGCAAGAGTCCTCAGTAAAGAAGCGAGAGACCATCAACCACAAAAATGAAATCAAGGTATCAAAAGCTACAATTATTCAAGCTGATTTAAACATGAGTCAATTTTTTTTTTTTACCTGCTGTAGAGAAAGCAATTGTGTCTTTGGGAGCAATATTTGCAGGCTTGACTGTCGTCAATGAGAGGAGGCAAAGCAGCAAGCTGGGAGAGCTGTCCTCCCCCAGTGGATTTATGCGTACTGTGCACCAAATAGAAGGCCACATGGTTTCTTAACTTCATTAATTCTGTCAAGAAAAGAACCATAGAATCAGAGAATGGCCTAGGCTGGAAGGGACCTTAGAGAAGCAGCAGCTAAGCTCATGGTTTTGGGTTTGTAATAATTTCTAACTCAAAAGTTCCTAGCCATCAACTTGGTAGTCAGCTAAGAAGTGAGCATTCATATAGCAAAGTCCTACTGGAGTACTAATAAAAAAATTTAACATAAGCTTATTGGAATCAGTAACATTCTAACAAGTGATATATCTCTAAGTACAGATACATTCCTGAGAGTAAACCTCACAACTATTATTAAAATGTTTCATTTTAATTCAGGTAATGATGGTTTCTGGGGAAGGGGAACAACTTTACCTCTTCGGTCCATGCGAGCTCCAGAAACAGGGTACATCGTACCAGTTTTCAGATAAAGAAGAAATCCAGCTTCTGGATCTACTCTCCGTTCTAAATTCAACAATGTATATAGAATAACCTGCAAACATTTGTTATATAAAAATTAGTACATTGTATTAAAAGCAAAATACATTCAGATGTATTTAGTTTTTCCATAATTTATATTGTTAAGCAGCCATTGTATGACAAGTAACCTAGAAGCCATTAGTAAGCACCTAACCAAAGATTCCTATTACAAAGCATCTTTTACAAAAGCTTATAAAAGGCTACTGCCTCTAGATGAGGCCAGCTACCTGGAAAGATGTATGACACTAATTCTCAAAGCAGTTTGTCTCAACCTAATACCCGAGTGTAGCAAGAAGAGACTAAGAAACAGATATTTCAGGATAAAAACTATAAGCACGTTTGAGAGTGGTAACAGATGTAATTATTACTCCTCAGTTCACTTGCATTTTCTATCAACAGCTCTGGGCATGCCAGGATCAGACATCCTTAAATTTTAGATTATATTACACACAAAGCGCTTCACATTCATAAGACAAAAGAGGTCATCTAAGAAAATAAAAAAGTATACATAGCCACAGACAGTGAAATCAGGTGTTTTCTCTTTGTACCTGACTTCTGTGCTCTATGGAGTTAGACTCCTTGCCGGACTTCAGCTCTAAGGGCATTATCCTGGTTTGTACTCCAGACTGTTGGTGGATTTTCACACTAGCTGTAACATCAATCTTTCCCTTCAGCCCAAACCTGGGAGACCAGATATTCTCTTCAATGTCCAAAATATTTACAATCTCCACATTAGCAGAGAAGTCACCCGTTTTTTCACCACTTGGCCTAGGAAGAAAATCAAGTCAGAAGTTCACAACGTCCCTTAATTCTTAGTATTTAAACACTTAAATATGGTGTAATTAAATATTTAGTATTTTTGCATTCGGGGCCTGCTATAGGCACTAAGTTTATTTCTAAAGTGCATTGAGTCTCACTCAAACTATCTTCCCATTAACAGAGGAAGCATCATATCAGAAAATTACTTGAAATTGCACACTAGCATGTAGTTTTGCCATTCGCATAAATTCCTAAGTTAAGCAACCTTAAACCATTTTTTAAAATTTTGTGGGTCTCTTCTGAAAAGTCACACTCTAAAAAATACTGTTTCTTCACAAAGTTTACTGCTGCACACTGGAAAGCAGCACACGGATTTTATGCAGACCTGCCATTTCACTGAAACTTTAAGAGCTCATGGCTATTACAGTTATCAGCGGGAAGCCAGGGACGAGAAGAGCTCAGCAGGAGTTGAGTAAAATCACCAGTTATCTTCAGGAAGAATTACATTTGATTAATTAATAGTCTTACCCTCTGATTTGTGGTCTTACACATATTTACGCTAATTTCTGGCTCAGTAGAAAAAAAATACACTTCCTTTCCTTTTCCTACTTTGTATCACACTGTTTACAAGGATTTTAAGACCGGAAAGATTTTTATATCATTCACCCTCAGTCTTAATGCCTTCCCCACTACTCACACTGGCAGCTAAGCACACAGGTCTCAAGATGAGCTAATTTGGCAGTGAGGCCATGAAATTAGCTCCATACCACCAAACAGATCTGTGTTAAAAAAGTGTTGTCCTCAAAATTAAGTGAGCCAACCAAGACACACCACACAGAACAGTTTTAACTTTTAATTCTGTTGACTTACAGTTTCAGTTGCATTTTATTTTGGTTGGCTGGATTGTGCATGAAGTCTTCCGCCCATTTTAAAAATGATGGCAAATATTCTTCCACTTCCTGCATGATTTCTGTTTGTTTCAGATTTAAGTGATACCTAAAAAAGACAAGACAAGCACATTAAGGAGACAGAAATAATAGCTCTGCAAGTAGCAACAAAATTAATGAAGTAACTGCCAGGTTTTAACAAACATCTATAAATTGTAGATAATGACAGATTCATTAAGGGTCAATTCAGCTGGGTAATACATGAAAACTAACTGAACATCCCTTATAGGAGACAGAACTCACGATGTTATTTGCTGGTGCAACTTTTGAAATGACAGGTGTGGAACGATGAAAGGACTAGCACAGCAGGTGTGATGAAACAAAACAGGCTCAGAAAAGGAGTACCCGACTCACACATCTGAAAACGGCTATTCCCGTGCTCTATGCAAAATTGAAAACATTTAAAGAAAAATTTTAAAAAAATTTGCTTTTTGTAGGAATACACTGATTGTCTAGCTGTTCTTCACACGTATTTTGACAGACTATGTTAATCGGAAAGGAACTATGATCCTCTGCAGTTGCTACAGTTGCAAATGCACAAGAAAGCAGAAGTCACATTGAACAGAATCATGTGGCATTAAATAATTCAGTGCTGGCATTCACTGGAAATAATGTCATACTCTACAGCAACAAAGAAATACAAGTGAGTTTTGCACAAAAAGGCTCATGAAGTGCAAATAACTACAGCCAGCAGACTTCTGCAACTCATTTTCCAATCTCAACAAAAAGTAGCCTACATAGGCAGAGGGGAATTGCAAATCAACAGTTTCAAACAGAGAGGCCCTGAGTGACACAAAAGCCTTTAAGGAATCTCAGCAGTTACAATTCAAAATATCTACCTTCAAAAAGTAATACACCCTGTTACAATTTTAACTTTCAGATAGTTTGGGGCTAACAGATACTGACACTGCACAACAATAATATTCTAGATATAGTTGTTTTGGTTTGTGTTGGTTTTTTACGTGCCTTGAATTAAATTTTAGTCAAGTCTACAGTAAAACCTTAATGCTCGCAGCCATTCACCTTGCATTTTTGTCACAGAAACATAAAGACTATTTATCTGGCTAGCATTTCTATCAGCTTCGCAGAAAAATTTAAAGGTC
>NW_009712211.1:15003-15239 GCF_000703405.1 Apaloderma vittatum
ACTAAAGCTTCAGCTCCGGGGGGAGCCATTAGGTAGCCTGAAAATGAACATGAAAATATTGGACATCTCAATGCCAAGTCACAAGTTTCTAGTTCATCTCCTGAGGATCAAAGTTAACTACACTCATCACATTTAACTCTGCTTTGGGAAATCTAATGTTACAGACACAAACACTCCAAATTGCTCAGCCTAAAAGAAAAAAAACCCCACACATAGTTACTCAAGAAGTATAGTTC
>NW_009712212.1:0-10448 GCF_000703405.1 Apaloderma vittatum
AAGATTACAAAAAACTTGCCCGGCCTGAACCTTTAGTTTGCAAAAGGGTTGCTTCCCTAACCGTGAGCTGTGAGGAAGACATGGCCACAGAACATTTGTCACGGTTTAACCCCTGCTGACAACTAAGCTCCACACAGCTGCTCGCTCACTTCCCTGTGGTGGGATGGGGGAGAGAATTGGAAGGGGAAAAGTGAGAAAACCCATGAATTGGGATAAAGACAGTTTAATGGGTAAAGCAAAACAAGGAATTAATTCACCACTTCACATGGGCAGGCAGGTGTTCAGTCATCTCTAGGAGAGCAGGGCTCCATTTGTGAATCATAGAATGGCATAGGCTGGAAGGGACCTTAGAGATCATCGAGTCCAAACTGACCTTAGAGATCAGCGAGTCCACCCTCCCTGTCATGGGCAGGGATGCCACCTCTTGACTAGACCAGGCAACACATGGTGACCAAGCGGGAATCAAACCCGCGACCTCGGTGTTTTCATTGTTGTCAACACCGCGCTCAAACCACTGAGCTAACTGGCCCCCTTTTCATGTAATGCTGACTTGGGAAGACAAATAACTCCAAACATCCTCCCTTCCTTTTTCCCTCAGCTTTATCTGTTGAGCGTTGTATGGTATGGAATATCTCTTCGGTCAGTTGAGGTGGGCTGTCCCAGCTGTGTCCCCTCACAACTCCTTGGGCATCCCCAGCCTGGTGGGGTGAGAAGCAGAAAAGGCCTTGACTCTGCGTAAGCACTGCTCAGCAGTAACTAAAACATCCCTGTGTTATCAACGCTGTCTCCATGAATGAAAACAAAGCTCAAGTGAGTCCATTACAGACATAATTCACACAGTGGGCTCACACACTTTTATGGCCCTTTAGTGTGTTCTGCCAGGAGAATGGGATGCTGCTCCAGAAGCCCTTCTCTTGAGTTGGCTTGAGTTCTGGCTTGGTTAAAGACTCACAGTGTGTCCTTGGGCAAATCAAGTTAATGTGCCTCATATCTCTGCTCCCCATTTGTATCACAGAGTATCATAGAATGGCCTAGGCTGGAAGGGACCTTAGAGATCATCTAGTCCAGCCTCCCTGTTATGGGCAGGGACGCCACCTCTCAACTAGATCAGGCAACACATGGGGACTGAGCGGGAATCGAACCCACGACCTCCGTGTTGGTCATTGTTGTCAGCACCACACTCAAACCACTGAGCTAACCGGCCAGGGATGATAAAATTATGTCAATTGTATGTAGGTCAGCTGGATGACAAATTCAGTGATGAAAAGTTCTGAGTTGTTAAAAAGGGAAACATAACCTACTGGGCTATATTTCCCCTGTTATGAGTAGAAATACTCTTATTTATTCCAGCTAGTGTACTTCTACGTATATCTTCCATTTCTGACCCAAAAACCTCTGTCAAATAATCAAGCAAATGTGCAAGTAGAGCCAAAAGAACAGGGAGAAATGAGAACATCCAAAGGGGGAAGAAGCCATGACAACCCACTCTAATGCTCCCACCTCTAAGACCTCAGGAAGAAGGCTTGGCAGAGTCAGGACAGCAAACGAGAAGAAAGAATTTGAATTTTTACGACAAAAATTTCTTCACACTTTCCAGGGTTCATAATTCCAGCCTTTCTACCACAACAACAAAGTCAAATATCTATATGAGAAAAGCGATGGTTTTCATGAAACCACATGACTACCAGATCTGAACCTCTCCAGAGCATACAAGATGCTGCAATGTGTGCGACAATAACACGAGGTGTTTACTGTGCTGCTAAAGAAAAATATTGCATGCACAAACAGGGCAGGCCTTGGGTTGTTTTCATTTTATCTGGGGCTGAATTTGAGAATAAGGGAGTGGGTAACCCATTCCCTGAGAGCTTTCCTATCCTGCTGCTCTTTCAAGTAGAGTTTTGCCACAGGCTGACTGATCTTGCAAACCCAGCTCTGCTTGAGAAAGCTGATTTTGTAACGGATATTAACTAAAATTTCACCCTGTAGAAATTACAGTAAATTCCATTACCTGTGTAAGGACCATTACCAGTGCTTTGTACGTATTATTTCATAATGTCTATGCATATCACCATACCTTAAAACAACATCTTAGCAGCATATTTTAAGAACTCTGTCATCTTTTAGAGTGCTGATAAAATGAAAGGAAAACATAGACTCTATGCAGATGTGCAGCCTCTGAAAGGTTAATGAACAATGAGGAATTTATGTATAGCTCATTAATTGTTATATTGCATCCCTTTATCTAAATTGTTAGTGGCCTGCTTAGTCAATTGAAACACATTACTTTGATATTAAAGCTGCAATCAAAATCTTTATTCTTGTGCATGTTCTACTTGAGAATACAAATCCTTCAGAATAGCGCAGTCAGAATTATCTTGAAAAGTATTACAATTCAGTAAACCATATGCTCAAAAATAGAGACATCAGGTTCAGCCAAATATCCTAGTGGTTCTGAGTTTACCGTCAAAACACACCAATTTGAAATACTGTACAGAAAAGCCCATCAGGGTTTGGATTCAAGTTCTGGCCTCGTACTCAAGGAAAATGATGATAGTTGCATGCCAGCACCAAATTAGCGTTGATGTGCTGTTGTAACAGAGCCCTGCACAGGGAAGGTAGTTATTGTGGATTGGTGATGTGGTACATGGTGGATTTTATGTTTGTTACATAAACCCCAGAGCATCCCATCTAATTTACGGTGCTCTGCGAGGCATATTTGCTCTTCTCTAGACCACAAAGTGAGATAAGCACTTTGAAACCTCTCCAGACCTTAGTGAGGCTTAATCATCTTGACAAAATGCCTTTTTCACCTCAGTGGAAAGAGAACCATTGTGGTGTGGACGCATTCCTAAATTAGGCATCCACATGACTCCTTAAAATAAAGAAGGATGAGCACAGCCCATAGTGCCCAAGCAGCCTAGCAATGTCTCATTGCCCCATTGTGTTTGATCTCTGCTGGACCAGCCCAAAGCTGACTTCTGTTATGAGCAGTTTGAGTGGAAGACAAGAGGAAGTAGATGGGACAGACCAGAGAGAAGAAGAGAATTAAGGAGCAACATATATCAGTAGAATTGATACCAGCCACCTATGTTATCAATCGTCACTAGAAGGAGAATTTTAAAAGAGGAGGAAAGCAGTGGAGGACCACTGCAGAGATTTGTGGGAGAGAGGGCGTGAAATCTCATGCGGCATAGGCACCTCTTCAACCAAAGCCTCCTCCATTTGAGTGAGCATAAATCAGAAATGGCATCATCCATCGCTCTGGAAGTGGTTTGGAGTTGCAGAGGTGTATTCAGATATGGGGGTTGGGCACCAGGGTGATCATAGAATTGTAGAATCCAGCTGAGCGTACTGCTAACAACACTAAGGTCGTGGGTTCGATTCCCATTCGGTCCCCATGTGTTGCCTGATCTAGTCAACAGATGGCGTCCCTGGCGGCAGGAAGGCTGGATTAAAATGATCTCTAAGGTCCCTTTCAGCTTAGGCCATTCTATGATAAAGGTTGAAAAGGACCTTTAAGATCATCAAGTCCAACCTACAGCCCTACACCACCCTAACACTGAACCATCTCCCGAAGTGCCACATCCAACCATTTTTTAAGCACGTCCAGGGATGGTGACTCCACCACCTCCTTTGGCAACCCATTCCAGTGCTTCATCACCCTTTCGGTGAAGAAGCTTTTCCTAATATCCAATCTAAACTTCCCCTGGCGCAACTCGAACCAGTTCCCTCTTGTCCTATTGCTATTCGCTAGGGAGAAGAGGCCAACACCCGTCTCATTACAGCTGCCTTTCAGGGAGTTGTAGAGAGCAGTAAGGTCTCCCCTCAGCCTCCTCTTCTCCAGGCTGAACAGCCCCCTAAGCCTCTCTTCATAAGACTTACCCTCTAGTCCCCTAATCACTCTGGTTGCCCTGATAATGGTTTGGATCTTGGACACAGGGAAGTGTTGAGATTCTCAGTATAGCTGTGCCAGTACACTCAAATATTCACCTCAGCAGCAAAAACAGAGAGTCCCTTTGGGTGTGTTGGGGATTGAGGTGCATCATTTGTAATGTTTCTGTTACATGCTGTGGCATGGTTTCCTGCAAGAGCCAGCGTGACATGGAGTTTGTGGAGTTCCCTTCCTCTACTTACCCTACTGACTTACTTATAATGAGTGTTGGTCAGTGTGCATATGTGTGTGTGAAATGCTGTGTTATAGGGTACCAATAGCTGTAGAAATAGGGAAAATGACAGACCATTGCAGCAGAAGAATGAACACCCCTATTAATATTCTGTTTTTTTCTGTGGCAAGAGAAGGATAAGAACTGCAAGTGAAATAGGATTTTCCAGTCACAACTGTCTTTCTGTCTTTCAAGGTGTTCACAAGGTGCACAGAAACCTATGCTTCTATAGGCATTCATACACTTCTGCATTTTAGATTTCTTTTCTTCTGTTAGTGTCATGACTCAGCTATTGTTAAGAAAGATTACATAGTGGGTAAAGAAACATTTTAAAGTATTTTGCTGATAAAATTCATTTATTTACCAGACATCAATTAAAAAAACCCAAGTTTTCTAAAATGCATTTTTTCAATACAAAATATGATGTTATCGACTCAGATAAATCAACTTTAACTGCAACATAAGAAAAACAAATGCGTGAGCATTGTTTGAAAACACATGCTAACTAGCAAGCTCAGTAATGAGGAGATGATGCCAGGAATGTCAGGATATTATCTTCTTACGATGTTTCAACCTAAGGTCGGTGACATTGATACAACTTTGACTTCAGGAGAGGAAATATTTCATAGTAAACAGAGCAAGAATGAATCCCCTTGGAATAGTAAAGGTACAAATTGCTTTAGTTTTCATTTCCGTAGCGCTAAATTTGTATTTCATGTGTGGGATTGTAATTGATGACTGCTTGCTTGTCTGGATGAAGAAGGATGAAATAAAATACGTCCTGATTGTCAAGGTTGTTTATGTTACTGGCTAAAATAGTAGACATCATGCTGAAATCTTTGTAAACAGCACACAAGCAATTCTTCTTAAGCAAAACAGAAAGGGAGAAAAGAAGCTTCCAAGCCAAAATATCCTTGTATCATCTGGCTGGCACCTGGGAGTGCAATGTACAAATTTTCCTGGAAGTATGATTTGTATCAGCTAAGCAAACTCCAGTATACCGGCCAAAGCATTAGAGCTTCACTAAAGCTTTGAGGGATTTGAGGAGATTTTAGCACCAGGTATCCTAATTCCCTTTCTACCAAGGTTCACAGTTAAAACCAAAGAGGCTTCTTCCATAGCATTTCTCAGTAAATACTGTAAAATCTATAATTACTGTTTCCACATGCCAGTTTCTCAGCTCTTCCAAAAACTCCCAGTTGCCTCTCATTATCTGAGATAGTCCCACATCTAAATTTCCCCTGATCCCTTACAAACAAGATTATGTCCCAGTTAACAGTGTAAATCATTAACATTCTCTGTGTTGTAGAGAAAGAAAAAGCAAAACAAAGCCCTCTCCAGTTAACATTATTTTCACATCTTTTGAGGAAGAGGTGGAGTTCTTGCTTTATTTGTCTTTGCTGAGCTTTTATCTTGGTCACTGATCTCTCATGAGAATTCCAGCAAACTGGAAAAAGAAAATACAATTTTCTTGCCCCATATAGCCTACGAGCATGATCCACCTTTGACATTATTTTGGATATGTTGGGGTTTTGGTATTATAACAGAGTAAGTGGCTGAGACTCAGGATACTTGGATTTTATCCTGCCATTGTCTTGGAATTGCTTTGAGGAAGTGACTTTCATTTGGGGGTGAAAGCCATCAAGCCTCTCTAAGACATTGCAGTTGTCAGAGCCTGATGAGTTAATGAAAGGGAAAACAACATCCAAGTCGGTGGCAAAGGACTCGGATCAGTGACCCAGAGACCTGCTCCAGTTGTGCCTTCGTATTTTGTTTATTAACTCTGATTATGGCTAAACCGGAAGTGGAGTTTGTATTATCTTAGTCAAGAGCAATTAAATCAGCTTAGATTTGTTTCTAGAAGAGTAGAATCCATCAGAATCCTATGTTTCATTTCAGGAAAGAAAATTCATTTTATTTCATTTAAGGAAAAAATGTCAAATAATTCCTTTAGGGTCAGTTTCCAGAGCCCATAATAAAACACTTGTAGTACTTAATGGGAAAATTAGATATAATTGGGAAATATTATGTATAATTGGGAAACATTTGGAAGAGAAAGGAATGTAGGAAGGATCAGTAGCACGACTCTTTTTACTCTGAACTGAATCAAATTTGCAGTGTTCTAAACTCACCCTTTGTTCTCCCTGCTGCTGGTAAAGTGCAATGTATACAGAGGCTTTCACATAGCTGCTCTTCTCAGCTGACGACACTATTTATTCTTATATGAGCAAGGAAGGAATGACAAAGAATACTCTGTTATAGGCATCCCAATTCTTAGGACAATTTTTGAGTTAATTCATATTATTCTGTAGATCCTTCCCTTCTATAGATGTGTAGGGTCTCTCACCGTTGCCTCAGAAGGACATCTTGACCCTGATGCAAGAAAGCATTTTATCATATGAGAGATTCACCATGTGTTTTAAATTAAGCACAAGCTAACAGGTGTACTGGGTATATGTATTTGTGGGTTTATGAACATCTGCTTTTGTTTAGTATTAAAAAAACTCATCTAGGTTGCAACTATTCCATCTTAAGAAGAGGTGTTTATGTTTTGAGTTGGTGTGTAGGCTACGCAATTGTTGTGGATCCTACATCACATGGAAGAAATGGGCAAATAAACCACTATGTGCTTTTTCTGTCCTCCATAATACACTTCTTCATTCAGTTCACTGCCTTCACAAGATCTGAGGGCTCAGTTTGCCGGCTGTGTTTTTGTAAGGCCTCACGATGTCATGTACACCATGAAGCAGACCATTAAAGGCACTGCATGATACATATGGGTTCCTGCATCACTGCTCAAGCTTCAGTGGATCCAGACCTTTTTCTCTGGTTAGTGTTTACCTGAGTGGCTTTGCACCCTTAATGCACAAGCCTGCAGCAAGCAGGCTGACTGCTCGGGCACCACCAACAGTGAGTATTTGAACTCTCATAACTTGTAACTAGCAACCTAGGTTAGAGCGTCAGAGAAAACTGGAAGACTATTTCTCATATTGACAATGGGTGGATCATGATCGTGATCATTTTGTTTACTGAGCAATAGAATTTCTCCATGCTTCCCTGTACAGCTTTACCTTTATTACTGGGATGTGGCAAAGGCTCTGTTCCATCCATTTCCAGGGCGTCATCCTCTCTTGCACTCAGGCAATCACACACGCTTGTTCACAGAGCATACACCTGAGAAATTGTAAGTAAAATACACAAAAGCAGGTCTTTCATCCTTCCTATGACTTTTGTCCTTTTTTGTGACCCAAAAGGACTCGATCTGCTGTAACTAGAAAAGGTCTGAACTTGTTAACCTGTAGCCTTTGCAGAACAGTTGCCTGTCAGTATCTACCTCTGGTCAACCAGCAGGTCAGACTCCAATTATTATTGTCTTCTTTCTAGCTTTTTTTAAGGAAAAAAAAAGTTTATTTCCCCCTATATACACAGAGTCTTGTAGTGGCATCACAAAATATACTCTTTTGACTCTGTGTTGTTACAATGTTATTTCAGCTGATAAGTGTTAGCAAGAAGCCAATACAATGGAGTTGGTGTGAGAGCTCCATCAGTGTAGGTCTTTATTTAGAACAATAAACACTGTAAGATGATATATGCAATCTTTTCCACCAGAAGTGGAGAGGCAATAGATTGAATGCACCAAAAGCTATTTCAAAGCTCTCTGCTGCTATCCAAGTTTTACCTCTTTGTCTATTTGTATGGTCAAATGAAACTCCATTTTTACTGCCTTTTTTTTTTTCTTATGTCCTTTTGTACACTTTACTCGCCATTCTAATTAGCTTTCTATTACTACTTTAAGGGGCAATAGTGATGCCTGTTCTATAGCAGCTGAGAGCTCTTCTGCAGGCAACCATGTATGGGTTTGCCTACAGTGTTAGGCAGGAAGGGATGGAATGGGGGTGGCTGCTTGCCTGGAGTGTGGGGGAGTGAGCACAAACCTCTTTCCACTACAGACTCTGCATCACTAGCCCTTCTGGAGGTGAGGAAGCTGCCTGTTTCTCATCCATCGAACAGTAAGAATAATGTTCTCTGGATAAAGAGAGCCAAGGAATAGATACAAACATGACTATAAGATGTTAAAGACAATTAGACATACAGATGTTCCCGTAAAGTTTCTATGCCCTTATGTTCATCACTAGCAGCATTCCTGTCTATTCGCAGTTGCATGTACTGGGTACAGGCTGGGACTAGTCAAGGCAGCCAAAAACGCACCTGAAAGAGCACGAAGTGCCCCATAGCCTTGCAGAAGTCCTCCCACTCTGCTTAAAGCACTGGGATCTAGCAGGTTAGAGCTGAAACAGGGGAGCTTGTTGACCCAGGGCATGGCATTCAGTTCTTTTTGTTCCATTTCCTCAATTGACACTTACCCTTCTGAAAAGCACATAGGAGTTTGAGAAGTGTTATATAGGAATGGATATCTTTTCTTATTAGGTGGAGTGTTGAAGGAAAGTGTGGGTTCTTGGTATTGCTTTCCCAACATAGCTGAAAGGAAACTTTGTGCTGGGCAGCTGTGTTCCTCATACGTTCTTGTGGATGAGAATGCTTACACCATAGCATTCACCTGCTCGTTTCACAGCCCCCAGAGTGGTCCATCTCACAGAAATTGTTCTTTGGGCATAGGGAAGGGAACAGCCTGCCTAGGATTGCTCCATTTCCAATTTAATACCCTTGATCCATGTGATGTGTAAAGGTTGACTTGCTTGTAAGTCAGGGCGCTTCTGAGATATCTGAGCTTGCACCAGGATGCAGAGGAACAGTCTCTTATTGCTCCCAGGAGGACCCTGCAAACTTCCTACTGCCACCGCTTGAGGCACGACTCAGTCTGGTAGCTCTAAGCTACTGATTGTAGGATTTGTGTGCATTTAGGGCTGGCCTATTTGTTCAGCTTTAGCATTATGCCCATGGAAAGTAGTGGCCAATAAAGCATATCCTACTAACATTGGCACTTGTTGTTTTCCGAAGGACTCCTGAGACCACTGAAATAATGTAATTAGTAAAAATGTGGCATGGTAGGGCAGGGGAAAAAGGAGAGTAAGACAAGTTGATTCTGCAGAAGAAAGTGCTAGTGTAGTTTAATCTAACAGTTTACAGGATGACCATCTCCATGCCACTTGCAGGTGCAGTGGACTTGAGGGTTCAAGCAGGTGAAAGTTGTGACTGCCTAGGGAGATTACTTGCTCAAAATACAAAGGCAGAAAAATGCAGTATATGAAAATACAGTTACCAGAGTAAATAAAAGCTGCTTATGCCAATATTTAAATATTGTTTCACAGTTATTAGCCAAGACATTCAGCACAAATTAAAAAAATAAAAATAAAAATATCAAACAAACAGATTGCCTTCATGTTTCGGGAGGAAGCAAAACAGTCTGGAGGTGATTGTGGCCTGCATAAAGAGACATGGTCCTGTGTCTAGACAAGTTCCAGCTGGTCTCAGTCATTATTTGGTTTGCTTTTGATTTTGGACCTTTAAAAGTCTATTTTATTTCCTAATTGCCAGCATATTACAGTAGAAGGGAGATGTCCTTGTTAGATAACATTTTGCTCTTCCCTTGCCTGTGCTTCACACAGAGCAGGCACCTCTTTCTTCATTCCTTATTGACGCCCCCAGCTGCTCTGCTTTTGCTGCTAGCTTCTTCTCTATTCCATAATGGCCAGCATGCTAGCACAGCCATGCTTGATAGCACCTAGTTAGGTGTCTCACAGATACCTGTAAACATGCTGATACCAATCCACAAAGTGCTTTCCACTGTTACCAGCACATGGGTCTGACTCCACTAGTGGATATTGTGCATTTTTTTTTCCCTGAGGATTTCAAGTTTCTCTTTCAGGCACTCTGTCAAGGACATTCAGACTACTCTTAGAGGAGCTCTGGAGCTGGTACCCTGTTGTGAATGTCTTTATTACCCTCCTTGTATTATTAATGCCCATTGCAGGCTCATACACAGTCATCTCTGTCCAGGGATTTTTTTCTTGAGCCCCTGCAAGCCTACCTGTGTGCTCCTCTTTGTGCCACCATACACCGCTGTCAGAACAAGGGTACAGCTGTCCGTGTCTGATTACAGCAGGTTTATACTCATTTACTGTGCTTCAGGTGCTGTCTTTTACCAACAGTTAAAAAAAAGGCTTTATCTGCCCTGATTTTAGCTTTCTTGAGATTTGGTTTCTGACCTCTTTCTACAAAGAGTGGTGGTAGTAGACAGGCTGGAGTGGAGATCCACTCCAGACAGACTGGGTGGAGATTCAGCGCATTCTCAGAGATGAAACCCACTGCACCTGATTCATTCCT
>NW_009712212.1:10478-13399 GCF_000703405.1 Apaloderma vittatum
AAGCAGAGGTATAAAAAAAGTTGAGTAGTTTGCTACTGGTGGAAGGAAATTGCCTCAGGTCAAAGACTTGATCAGCAAAGTCTAAGCAGAAAAGCACTTAGCATGGAGGAGTGCCCACCTTCCCACCTAGTTCCCATTCACCAAAGCACGTTGCTTCCCAACGCACAAGGTACAGCTGTGCCTGTATTACAAAAGTATCTTCTTCAGGCTTGTGTGGGCAAGAGGAAAATGCAGCACTTAACAAAACGTTTAGATACCCTTTGCAATTAGTCTATTTTTAATCTTTGTTTCTCCTTCTCTTTCTGTCCTGCCCCCTTCCTCATTTTGGTTTATTTTACCAAATAAATATTAGATGTTTTTCTTTCTCGTGCTCTGATAGTTTTATTCAACTTTCAAATTCTTTTCTTCTTTGAAGAATATTTTAATTTAGTTTAAAGTGTATTTTTTTAAAAAGAGGGAGTGGTCAACAAACTGCTAGTCACAACAAAATATCCAGTATTGCCTAATACTGGAATTGCAATGCCAGGTTTGGTGGAGTAGGTCTACTGTTTGCAGGTCCTTCATGGCCCCATCCTGCCCCCTGCAGAGAGATGAGCCAGAGAACACACCACTCCTATAACCCTTATCTCAGCTCTGTGTCTGCCACCAACATGGCAAACAACCCCTTACCCAGGGCAGAGAGCCTGTAACAGCACAGCAACGCTTGGGAAAGCTGTCACAACTGTTGGACGCGCAGCTGCATTTCCAGCAGAATGGGACAAATACAGCCCAAACTGAGAGAGAGAGAGGGAGAGAGAGAGAGAGAGAGCTGGAACTGTCACTGGGTTGGGATGTAGAGATGTGGATGCCTCTTCTGTTTTTCTCCAAGCATCCAGAGACTCATAAATATGAATTTCAAAATTAAAGAACATTTCCTCTTCCTACTTCTCAATGGAGGCAAAAAACCCCAAACCCTAATCCAGAAGATGCTTATGGGATGAAGGCAAAGGTCATAGGCCTTTTCCAGTGATGCTGGCCTGCAATAATGCCCTTAATCTCAAGCCTGAAAGGAGAATCAGATGCAAGGAGTTTGTCTGCACTTCTGGATCCCTTTAAATCCAATTGGATATCATTTGCCAAGGCTGATTGCACCAAAGAGGGGGTGTGAGATTGGCAATGATCTTTCATCCCCAGACTTTAAGATTTGGCCCTCTAATTAATATATCCTTTTAACCTCAGCATATGGGCCCACCTTTACAAATAGCTTGGCAAGTGTATGAGCCAAAGAAGATGCTGACCTTATCAGCTAGGATGTAAGCTTGCAATGTGTCAAATATATAGAAATTATGTCTACACAGAAACCTCCTAGGTAACTTACCGGGCTTTTATTTAAGCTATTCAGTGTCCATCAGGAGGATACACTTGGCTAGGTGTGCACATTTGTAATCACTGAGAAAAGAGGCACACTGCAATTTTACATTCCAGCTTCCAAGAGCTTGCTCCTCTGTCTCTGCCTCTCCTAAGCTGGTTGCTCTTTTACATCCAGCTGCTGAAACTTCCACAGCTCTATTTTGGTCCAGGTTTTTTGTGATCACTTCACTTTGTAATTAGGAGTGCTGTGGAGCATAGCTCAGTGTGTGATGAAGGATGAGGAGGATGAAAGAGCAAAAAGCTGCAGAAGGATGACTCCTTTCACTGCCCACCTTCCTGCAGAGAGGCAGCTGCCGACACCGCGATGCTTCTTGCAGCTGCTGAGTTCCCCATGCAGCAGGGTGGAGAACAGGGCAGCACGTTTTGGTGCTTCAGGCAGCCAGATTTGGGCAACTGTCCCATACTCTCATGTGAAAAATTGGTAGCTCTCTCAATACCAAGGTCTGAATGAAAATTGCTCAGCAGTTGTGAGAGTGGTTAACAGCCATCTGCGGAGTGTGGGTTCTGTGAGCATCATATCAGTGTCTCCTTTGCCCAAGAACTGGGGCTCAGGAATAGCCATTGACCCTCCTCTAGGTGAGAAAAGCCACTTGTAGCCTTGGTCCGCACCACACAGCAAAGACAAGAAAGAAGTGTTGAAAGATCATTTTGCAGCATACATTGGAGGCAAGAGCAGTGGGTGGGGAAACATAGCACTGCTTGAAAGTCTTTACATAGGCCCATGGCTCATGAAAGCGATTGTAAGTAGGGGAGTTATTTAAAAGACAGATAGATGAGGTTCTTAGGGATGTGTTTTAGTGGTGAACCCGGCATTGCTAGGTTACTGGTTGTACTTAGTGAATTTAAAGGTCTTTTTCAGCCTAAATGACTCTATTATTCTATGATTGATTCGATCAGGGCATCCTGATCCTGGACTAGCAAGTACACCTCTGACTAGTGAAGAGGGTGTTGTATAGCTAGGACATATGGGATAAGTGCTGCTGGGCTGTGTCTGTTTTCCCAGGAGGATCCTGTCTCAAATGCTGAAGACTTAATGCCTTCACTCATTTCTCTTGTCCACCCCAGCCATACCTCTTTTCATCAGGAAATGTTTTCATGGCCCCACTCTAGTGAAAAGACCTCCCCCAAGCAACAAATTAAAAATAAAAATAAAACCCAAGGGAATACCCTAGACCTGTTTTAAAAAGTGGCCTAAGACTAACCCTTAGAAAGGTTCTGGGATGAAAAAAAATAACCAATCTACTGTAGCACTGCGAAAGGAAAGATGGTGCTCTGAGAGGCAAGAAAAGTCTTTCTACATCCTTCCTCTGACGCAGCTCCTGAGCTAGGCTGGGGAGCTGAGCAGGCAAAGAGGGTAAATCATTGAAAAGTGGAGTCTGTATTTTGATTGAGGAGAGTCTGTGCATGATTAAGAATCCACAGCATTTTCAGCCACAAACATTATTCAGCTCTTATGTGGACACAAAGGGACATTTCCCAAGGCCAATATTGGATTTTTGCATGAGCTGCAT
>NW_009712212.1:13430-27980 GCF_000703405.1 Apaloderma vittatum
ATTTACTATGGAACCTATGTGACCTAACTATTTTTATTTGGCTATAAGGAATTCACTGCACTCAACAGGGTATAACATCTGTCACACTTCCACATAAACATTGTTTATTTTTATGAAACAAGACCTAAACTTACAGTTATTCTCTCTTGCTTTGCATCCTCCAGATAAGAATGTGCAAGGAGATCACGGCACTTAGTTTGCAGTGGTTCATGGAGGCATAATATACAAAGTGGGCATTCTGTAGCACATTGATGATGCTACCTAACTGCACATACATGTACAACTAGCATCAACAAACTGAAATCAAAGTCTGCTTTAAAAAAAACAAACAAACAAAAAAAACCAACCAGTGTTGTTA
The DNA here is from genome assembly GCF_000703405.1 of Apaloderma vittatum. Classification (NCBI taxonomy): domain Eukaryota; kingdom Metazoa; phylum Chordata; class Aves; order Trogoniformes; family Trogonidae; genus Apaloderma; species Apaloderma vittatum. Next base: position 13,789 of record NW_009712212.1, read on the forward strand.
CACGGAATAAATCACAGGGAGTAGATATGTGCTTGTATTCAGATTGCTGTCTGGAAGATGAGGAAGAAAACTATGATTGAGCAAGGCTGCTTCTGACTCCTTCCACTTCCAGCAACTTTGCTGGCTCAGTTTCTCCAGCTGTGAAAGGCAGACATGATAATGTTTATGCAGAGGTGTGCTGCAAGAGCTATTGGCTGTGTCCATGCAAATGCTGACTTATTGGTGGTGAAGTACAGCCTAGATGAAGGTGCTACAGTGTGCACCCTTTGCAGTGTATCTGCTGGTTGGCATGACAGATAAAAGAGAGGGCTGTATAACCTGGGCACAGTTCAGAGGGAATGATCACAGGGATAAATTTATAACCTGGCCAAGGAAAATTTGGGGAAGAAACATGCAGGGTTTGGGAAACAAGCTTGATGTGTTTTGCTCTGCATGTTCAGCTTTCTTTTTGCCTTGTAATTTACACAATTCCCAGTAAGTGAGAGTCTGTTGATCAAAATTCACCTCTGATCAAGTCCAACATCCTGAAAGACATTCATCCACACAAACACCCAGCAAATAACAACACAGAAGCTGCTGAAAAGGGTACATATTTCTTAGACTGTACATATGAATAGAAAGGTAGAAAGTGCAATGTAAAGTATGGTTCTTTGTAATTGGGACACTTTGGCCTTTAACTAAATGCCATGTTGTGTTGACATCTGTCTTCTAATGAGATAATTTTTTGTCCCTTTTGAGCAGAATACAGTGAATATGATTGAGTCCAGCAAGCTTTTCTATCTTAGTTCAGGGAAACAGCCTACACACAGCCCTTCAGTTTCACAAACGTCCAGATTGTACATTTCTGGAGGAGGGGGATCTATGTGTGTGTGTGCATGGACACCTACACACACGTGCATTTTGGTATGAAGCCAATGATTGGCAAATTTGCAGCACAGAGGTAAAAAGGAATGTGTTTAGTCTGTAATCTATAAAAGCATCTCTTATCATAACTGCATCTTGTGTAAGCCCTTTCCTCCTCCTTCAGGGAGATTGTAATATTTGATGCAACCCCAGACCAGGGGTGGGACAGGTAGAGTTTACCAGCAGCTCCCATCTCTCTAGTATCTATATGACACACAGTTCTCTCCTTGTTCCTCTTTCTTTTCCACTGCAGGCAAGAAAAGGACTTATTCTTCGGCAGAATGGACTTATTCTTCGGCAAATGGCTGCATTAGCAGGGCTTGCTTACCTTTAATCATAAATAGCCAATATTCAGAATATTCCCTACAAGTCACTGTGATGAGCTGACTGATGAATTAGCCCATATTGCACTCTGGGTAGGCAATATAAATCCCACCCAGATCTTTTTCCCCTGCATAGGGATGTAATCCACCTAGCTGCTTAGCCTGGGGCTCAATTTATCAGTACAGCTTCACTTTACGGAGGCTGAAATGCCAGGTCAAACAAGAGGAGCAGTCACTTCTCTGCCTTGCATTCTGCAGGGTGAAAAATTCCTGCTCTCAACAGCATGGGGAAACTTCTTCTCTGAGCGAGCGGAAAAGTTGAAGTTGTACCTCCAGAGCGCTTAGGGGACACGCAGGGCTGGAAGTACCAGCACACGAGAGGAGAACCCCACAGAAAAGTGACAAGATTAAAGGATATTCTCTCCCCCGCCCCCCTCTCCCATCCCTCCCCCGAACGCGTAGCAAAATCAAAGTTAAAAATGTATCTATGGAAGGGACTGATGAAAGATTAATAATTAATTTTAGAGCAGCGATACAGCATTTTTTGAAATGTAAATTTGATGCGCAAAAGTGGCATATTATGATAAGCAGGAGCAACAAGGGAGAGTGAGTACAGGAGGGCCTGTTGCTCAGAGACAGGCTAGCAAGGAACACTTACAGCCAGCTTTATTTTTTCTCTTCCCCTCCCTCTCTCTCTTTATGCAAACTTATTATCTGAACTTAGGAGGTTTTGAAGAAGTTTAAGGGCTGCATATCTGAGGCGCAGAGTCTTCAGAGCACATCTCAGCTACAATTTTGCCTTGAAAGCTAAATCTCTAGTTGCGCATTGCCATCCAGTGTCTTCCCATACTTCATTTCTTCTGACCGCTCCTGTCACAGCGGTGTTAACCGTCCGGTTACATTGCAAAGGCTTTCCCTTCTACTTCTAATATTTGGATTTAATTTTCTGCCCCTTTCCACCCTGCTTCCCTCCCAGCTCCCCTCCTCCTTAGCTCAGCCTCTTTTGAACCATCTCCTTTTGTGTTTTTCCCGTGCATGGTGCAGGCTCTTTTACTCTCCCTTTTCTTTCCCCAGCCCTGTTTACATGAGAGCTTTGAGAGCAGCTTCACCGTGCGCTCTCATGAGACTTGTGCAAATTGCACCAGTGCTTCAGTTGGAAGAGACACTCATCTCTGGAGCCCCATGCTGTGCAAGAGTGCATCAAGGCCAAGTAAGCCCCTTGATGCTGCCTCACGCTGTGATCCTCCTTTGCACAGTGTCATGTGTCAGGACGGTTTTCCCACAATGCATTCTTTAGTTCGGTGTCAGGGAAAAAAAAACGAAATAAAAAAAAAAGAACAAATAATCTGCTGCCGTCACAGGCAAACACATTACCTGCCGGGCAAGGAGAGGAGCCAGTCCTTTTCACTGAACCAAATTCACGCCCCAAAGTTGCCTTTGGACATGTATTTATTAATTAGTGCCCAGGCGGTTCGATCTCTGCCTCTTCCAACATTTTACCCTACATATGTTGGTTTTCTGCCAACAGTGGTAATTTTGGAAAGTTGTTAAGGAAAAAAAAATATTGTGTTCTCATTCCCTTACTTTGATTTAAAAGATGGTTTTATTTATGCGTATTGACAGACCTATGCTTCGCAAGTACAATTAATACCATATAAAACATTCATATCCCTGCCCTGTCATTTATGGGAATATAGCATAAACTCCATATCCTTATCTTAATTAAACCGATAACGCACAACAGATACAGCTCCCGAGCGCCTCTGAGAACAGCACCGGACACCGCTGGCTCTTTCACAAGTGCGCATTCATTCACATGGGGTTTTCACCTCCCAGATGGAGGTCACCTGCAGCAGCAGCTGGTCAGACAGGCAAGCTCTGCAGCCCGACCGGGGAGCAGAAATCAAGCCCTGCCTTGCTCTGCAGTTAACGTGGAGGGTTTCAACACTGCCTTGCGGTTTGATGCTTCTCCCACAGGGAACCCACGCAACCAGCAGCGAAGCACCCACGGATGCCTCCAAGCTGGGACATTCCAGCAAATCCAGGCACCACCACAGCCCAGAGAAAGCCAGGAAGGCTGTCACAGGGATGGGGCAGAGCAAGGAGGGGCAATTGGGGCAGGATGTAGGCAAATGCTAGAGCAAAGCCATCTGAAAGCAGCCAGCTCTGCTGGATGCAGAGGGATGCAGTGTGGCACTCTGCCTGGGGCCACATGAGGAGTCAGGCAGGTACTGCACCGCTTCCCTGCACCCACGGCACGTCAGGCTGGGTGCAAGTGGGGTGCTGCTGGCTTCTCTCGCCCTCCAACCAGACTAATGCACTGCCAATATTTTCCCTGTTCAGGGAAGGCAGAGCAGATTCGTCGGTGTAGCTCCCCATTTCCTCTTCCTCCCCAGATCTCTGCCTCCCTCTCCTCCATCTTTCTCCGCTATGGGCAGTTTTCCAAATCTCGTAGTACAAGGCTGCATGTGGAGTATGTGTGTGTCTGACATCAGCCCCAAAGGAGAGCGAGGTAAGCTTGGTTTTGGAAAGGATGGTGCTCCATCAGTGCAACTGGAGCAAGAGGTAAGCCAAGCTGAGAAGAAATATTCCAAGAGAGAATTTCTTTTGCTTTGCCTCAGAAAAGCATCCCTATTCAAGAGGAGCACTTAAGCATTTGCTTATGTTTAAGCACATGCTCAAATCCTGTTGACGTAAACAGAAATGAAGCATATGTGTTTAAATGAGCATATGCTTAAGTGCATTCTTCAGACAGGAGGGATGAGGGCAATTAAGCACGTATCTATATACAAGCTAACTATCTGTCATTTACATTTAGTCATTGTAATGCATTTTGGACAGTGAACAATTCTGGCAAGGAGTTTTTTTCTAATCATTTCACAACATTTGATAGCTTTAATGAAAAGACAGTCCCTGCTCCTTTGAGAAAAAAAAGGTTTTCTCCCTAAAAAAAATAAAGAAAGAAATAATCCAAACCATGGATTTTGTGATTCCAATTTTTTTTTTTTTTATAAAGTAACAAATAGCACTGGAATGTAAACTTCAGTCTGTGTCCACTCTGGATCATTTCACCAGAGAGAGACATCTTGCATAACCATGAAAGGAGACAAAACTGTCGTTTAAGACTTGAAACACAGAATAAACTTTTCCCATCCATTGTTCTCTTGTATATGTGTAAATGTTACCTTTAGCTGGCATGATTTGATTTAGACCTTCCCCACACTGCAGCTGGTTTAATGGAATGCCATAATAGTGTCACACGGTTATTCTTGAAAAACAGCTACTAAATGTTGATGTTACTTATTGTAGCAATATTTATGTGAGAATGCTGCAAATACTTGGGAAAAGGTTTTAAAGGTTGAAAGGCGAGTATAGCCATAAATTATGAGTAATGCTGCAGTTGGGAAGTGACATAAAGTTCAATGGCCTCAGCTTTCGACACTATGTGTTCATTGTTTTGGACACTCATGTGACTGAGTCTCAGCCAGGCGAGGGCTGGTTCTCTCCCTTGCTGGATGGGATTTCAATGCAGGATTGTGGAGGGTTTTTTAAGTGATTCTCTATTGTGCAACTTTCTTGCCTCTGACACAAGGATCAGCCTAAAAGCCAATCTTAGGAGTATGAGTGACTGAAACAGATAGTGGAGTTCATATTAATGCTGGCTTACAAGATTAATTCACATTTTATTTCCTTATAACACTGGACAGAGAAGCAGAAGACAAAAATGCAGTGCTAACCAGTAAAGCAGATTTGTTTGTTTGAGGGTTGTTTACAGAGTCTTTGAACTGCTTTTTTTTGAGAGCCTTCCATCCAGCAAAGTGTAGAGAAACCCAGAGCCAAAGCCAGCCCAAAAGGCTGGCGCAGTGGAATTTCCCTACCAGGCAGAGGACATCTAGGGCAGCTTTTGCCCCAGGACAGGGAGGGAAGGAAGAGGGGATGGAGACGGGACAAGAAGCCTGAGGGAAGTTCTGCAGAGCTGGGCTGGCTGCTGCTGTCCCCCGCCGTGGCCATTGCTATTTGATCTTGCGCTCAGCAGCAGCCTGCTGGCTTCTCTCTCGCTGTGACACAGGCAAAGCGAGCAGCAAAGCCAGGATAACCTTGCTGCTCACAACAGCCCGCGGCATCTTATGCCTGTATCTAGACTAGCACAAGGGAAGCCTGGAATAGATAAGGTCCTAAATCGCAAGATCGCGCCAACTGTCCTCAGACATACTGTGCCATCCTCCTACCGACACTCTCCTTAGGCAGCGGAGGGCTTAATGTTTTAAGTAGATTAGATTGGTTCATTTTGAAATGGAAGTGTCAGTTCTCCAGGTTTTGTGGCATGCAGAGGGGTCCCTGAAAAACTTTAAACATGCTCTATAGGGTGCAGGGAGGAAACAGTTATACCCAAAACAGTGGGTTTGCTTTGAGGGCAAGGAAGTGTCCACATGCTAAACTGTGAACGAACCTCAGAGAGTGTCATTAGGGATGATTAGACTCCCATCTATCTATAAAGTCCTTGATGATCATACCTGAAATTCTGTAAAGTCCTTAAGGACCATGCCTGGAGCTCTCTGCATCATACTATGTCCCTCACGCTACTTGCTGCCTTCACCCTGCCCCTGCCAATGCCAGTGCCTCATCAGTTCCAGCCAGAACAGTAGGTGCTTGCCTTTTCAACATCATTAGTTCACTACAGCAACACATTGGGATTCAAGGTACTGTGATGTGACTACTACTGGACCTGCAATTATGGCAAAATCTTTGAGACCGTACCAGTTTTCCTTCAATTTTTCTCTGCTGCTGGGGTAAGGGTTTTAAATCTTTGTGCCCAATGGTATCAGCTGGTTGTTAATGAATCTCCTGGGCAGTTCTCTCACACCAGGACCACACTTGTGACATTTCAAGAGCTGACAAGTCTTCAATAGGCTGTCCAGTTGTCAAAATCTTAGAAATGGTCCCTGAGCAAGTGCGAACTTCTTCTCCCCTTCACTTTGGCTGGAGAAGCTTCTTCTGTTCAGCAGCAAAGGTGGAAGTCATAGGAATGGCTGGAGACAACTCTGGCACCTAGGGATCACTCCACTCCTGTGCAAGCCACTCTGGCATGGCAACTTTTCCAGGAACAAGAGCACTTTGAAGATGGAGCACTTTGCCATCAGGGCTTAGAACTTCCATCTATGCCCTGTCCTTTTACCATACTGAATATTTTATGCAAGCATGTGTGGCTATTGCACGGTGTTTGTAACAGGCAGCACTTATTCTGCATTTATAAAAATCTGTAATGGGTCAGTTGCATTATTCTTTCTCTGATTTGAACATGTTCCTTGATAAATGGGACAGTCTATAGCAATGTTCCCTTCTGCAAAGGCAGGAGGAGTTGGGAAGTTGTACGGGTAAGCTTTTAGCAAAGTTGCGAAATGTCATTAGCACATAAAAACTAAAATCACCATAAGCCCATAAAACTATGGTAAGTGAACAAGTAAAATCACAGTAAGCTTATAATCACATAAAACCTATAATAAATTGCTGTTGTGTAGTAAAAGCTGATTAAAAATTGATTAAAACAGTTCAAACTATGTGGTCTCACCTTAACGCATCACGTGGTATTTACACTACCCTGACTTGCCAGGAGCTCTTTGTTTTACTTGCCTCTCCATAGACACCCATGGTGATGGGGGGCGACAAGTTCTGCTACCTGTACCAGACCTGCAAATCAATAACTTACAGTGTTCAGAGACCATGACAAATAAAAATACTCTGCTTGAACTTAGCAAACATGCAGGGCACATCATCAAAAAAGCAAATATGTCACTGGCCACGTTAGATGTCTGCCAACACCATTTTGCTTTCAATGCCTTCTCCTCCTCAAAAATTAGTAGTGTATATAGCCCAACGTTCCTCCTGGCAACAGAGGGACACTTGAAATACAGCTAATAAGCAATTTAAGGACCCCAGATATGAAAGCAAATATATTGCTGCATTCATTTCTTAAGCCAGCTGTTGTGGGGACAGATCCAGGGCCAGCTCTGCAATCCAAGAAGTGCCAAAAAAAGGCTCCTTTCCTCACTTCCAAATACTGGGGCTCCAATTCAAGCCCTGTGTGCCAATATGAGTTAACCTCGCCCTATTATTTCCTCTGCCTTCACCAAGGAGCAGCAGCTGCAGTATTTCATCCTGCTGCCTTCTGTGTCTCAGGGAAATGCTGCTCAAGTGGCAACCATAGGGTGCTCCACTGTATAAATGCTGCTTCACTGTATCAACATCTCACCTTTAACAAAGAAACAGCTCACACAAGGTATCTGTGATATGTCCCACCATGACCATGGGCAGCAGTGAGAAGACAAGTTCGTGAAACTCAGCCCAGGCACAGACCTGTGACGAAGATGCTCAGAGCAGCTTTGCCTGGTCCCTCCACACCAAACCAGTTCAGAGATGAGCACTCTCAGCAACCTCAGTATAGCCCTCTGCTGCATGAAAAGTAGATCCAGCTGGGGTAACTGCCCAATATTCCCCTTTAAAACATGCTGAAAATCAGTAGTTGTCTTGTGTTGGTGACTCCATGAGATGTAGTGCCATGTATTCTGGTGACCAGCCATAAGCTATTTATCTTTTCATTTCTGATAGCTTTGTTTGCAGGCAGTCTGAACAGGGAAGAGGGGAAAAAAAAAAAGGTCTTAATTCACCAAATGCACTGTTTATTGCTGGTCTTTTATTCTGTCCTTCTTGCAAAGATGATATTCAGACAGCACAGTGAGCATGAAATCTATTCCTGAAAGTAATGCAGAGTATCCAAGTTTTGGGGCAAGAAACGTCATTTCAAAAGATGGTTAACTAATAATGTTTCAGTAGTGATAAATGAGGATTTTCAGAAAGTCTGTTCAGCATTTCTAAGCCAAAATACAATTTGAAGATCAACTTTCAAATTGAAGTCCTGAGAAAACTCTGATAAAGAAAAATAATTGAAATCACCTAGTCGCTGGTATGGTATCTTTCTGTTAAGGAAACCAGTTCAGTACACCTTGTCTAGGAGAGGGAGAGGCAAGGGGAAAAGGCAAGACAAGTCTAGGCAAGGAACGGAAAAATATTGTAGGAATTACTCTATTCCTCATTAAGATTTTTTCTAACTTTTAAACTTTAATTTGGCTTTTAAAAGACTTTGTAAACATTTTATTTCTAAGTTTTAAGCCAAGTAGAAAATTATCAAAGATATCAATTCTGAAAGAAAATGCATGTAATTCAGTCGCATTAGGTTGAGATAGAAAAATCTCAAGCTGAGTCAAAGAAGGATCAAGAAGATTCAGAGCTGTGGGAGTTTGTCTTCAAAGCTAACATCTCTTTAGACAATTATATGAATGGCTAAAAGTGGTCATTCAAAATGGTTTTGGAGGCTTCCAAAGAAATGCCATTAGTAGCTGGCAAACTGTAAAGCCACCATTAAAAATAACCTTGAAGTTGACAGAATTTTCACAGAAGACTGGTCCTAAAAATAGTTTTTTAATATGCTACAGACCTGGCCAGGAAAATCATCTAGTCCTTCATATCTTCTTTGTTGGACATCTACAGGATAACAGCATGCACTGCCTCAGTAAAAGTTAAAGAATTGTGTCCACAGGGCAAACAGTGGTCGAGTTATCTATAAACTCATTTCTTCCAAACCTTTAGGGATACAAAATCCTTTTGAATTTATTACATGTACATTTTGGTCTAATCTCCTGCCAGTCTCTCCTTAGCATTACTGGTGGCTGCACAATTGACCCCAGGCTTGAGCTGAGCTCTCCCTTTGGGGTGAGTCACTAAATCTGAAAACAAGATATAACCGCACTTCTGATGCTTGTTTGACCAAAGTGGACATCAGTGTACTTCATGAGAGCATCCTCAAGCCATATGAGATCTGAAGATCACCACTGCCAGCCATAATTTAACCTCTTACCCTACAAATCCATATTATTTCTATCTCATCATCATTACACATTTCATAACTGGCTGGAGCCTCAGAGAAAGGTGTTTGGTGTTTTGCCTTTAAAAAGTAGTACTTTGGTTCATCTTCAGAAAGACATCTGAGTTTATTTCTAGCTTTAATTTCAGGACTTTCTTCAAAGGGCATCACTACAGCTTAACCACTATAGTGTAATTAAGAAACACATTGGGGATAAGATTCAGACTGCCAGTTTTACTTAGGAAAACACAAACTTGTTAGTGAGGGGAAAAAAATAGGAGCATTGAGGAGAGGTTCCTTCTGCCAAGCTTTATTTGTCTGAGTATACCTAGACTCCATGTATAGTCCATGGCAAGGACTAGAAATCTCTGGAGAGGAATTCATGTCACTATTGTAGTTTGAGCCTGCCTTACCCAGAACAAGAGCTGCTCAGCCACTCGCTCATCCTCAATCCCCTCCTTTTGGGGATGGAAGGGAAAAAAATTCAACAAAAAAGACTCAGGGATTGAGATTAGGACAGAGAGGGTTCACTCACCTCTTACGGTCATGGCCTAAGTAGACTTAGGGAGAAAAACATAAATTTAGTATTCCACCACCAGTTTAACCAAATCAGCTAGATCAGAGTAGGATAATCAGAGAAAATAAATACAACCATACCTTAAACACACTTTCCTCCCACACCCCTCTCTTCTTACTGGCTACTTCCTCCCCACCTTGGTGCAGGGACGCAGGGGGTGAGGGGTGTGGTCTGTCTGGCCATTACTCATTGTCCACCACAACCCTTCATCCTCAGAAAGTGGACTCAAAGTCTTCCCCTGATGTCGCATGATGTCCATCTCACGGGAGACAGTCCTCCTTCTCCATGTGAGCCCTTCCCATCAGCATGGGACTCACCCATGGGCTGCAGTGTCCTCTGCTCCACCATGGGTTCTCCTCAGAGTCGCAGTTCACTTCAGGTGCATCCTCTGCTCCTTCATGATCTCCCTCTCCCCTGGCATGGGGTTCTCTGCAAGCTGCTGCTTCCTGAACGTTTTGCTGCCATCGATCTCCTCAGTTTGCTGGACCTCAGCCTGACGTCTCACTCACCATGGGACTCCGGAGAGTACTCTGCTTCAGTGCCCTTCTCCCGCTGTTCTCTCATCGACTTCGTATTCGCTCTCCTCTCACCTCCTCCTCCTCAAAATCAACAAAAGATAGGACAAAGAGACAAGGAGACAAGGAGACAAGGAGACAAAAAGAGACAAAGTGGCCCAACAGGTTTCCCCTCTTAAATTACATTGATCATAGAGGCACCCATTGGCCTGGTCTTGGCCAGAGGTAAGTCTGACTTTTACCTAGGCTGAGGGAGGCTCTGAAATTTTCACAAGGAGCCACCTCCCACAGCACTCCCCGTGCTACCAAAAAAACCACCAGACACAAACCCATGACAGTAACTTGTCTTAGATAACCATATGGGATGAAATAATCAGGAGTTTCAAAATCATGTTTAATGACAAAGAAGTGTACAGATCTAAAGAAAACAACTTGCCCATTTGTTTGAGGAGACATTCTGCTATAAACCAGGTACTTTTTGCCTTTCTCTCTGCTCCTGCACATGACACCTTCCAAACTGTGGTGCCTTGCTGGTTGATGGGCAGATGACAGATGCTCATTTAATCTTTCACCTTGTTTCCCCAACTCTTTTCCCTGAGAAACCCTTTATTCTATAACCTGCATGTCCTTTAATTATGTGAGTGGATAAAATAGGAAAAATGGGTTTGTTCTAGGCAGAATCCATCTTTTTGATCCAGTAGGCTTCATGTGAATGTCCTATCAGCAGAAGATGATGAGTTCATATCATTAACCTGTCTCAGGTGGAAGAGCCTCTCCTGGCCCTTCCTCAGCTTCTTCCTCAGTAAGGAAGGCAAAAATACCAGATAATTCATCCATATTCTGTATTTAAAATGGATTTACATTGATAATCCCTAGTGTCAAAAACATTAAGCCCTCCATAGGCAGAATTCCCAGTCAAGAGTGCCCAACAGTGCTTGGTGCTCTAGGGCTTCACAGCACCAGTTAAATTCAGGCTTCTCCAAAGAGCTCATTATATACACATTTTCTTCACCCTTGGGCATCAAAGTGAATGGCCAAAGCACTTGTTTAACCACTTTCTTGGATGCTACAAGGAAAACCAGGCAGTAGATTTAGCCATTTCCAAATAACCTTATTAAAGGATTCAGAAAGATTTAACTCAAGCTGCAGGATATTACACACAGCTTTGCTTCCCACCTTCTCAACAGGACCTAGAGGTTCAGTCCTACCAATTTCAAATGCCTGCTGAGCTATATAGCAAAATAACATCCTTAGTTGGATGAATTCAAAACATAATGTAAATTATCTTTTTATAAAACATACTAGCATTTATTAAATATCTACATTAGAATCTTACTCAGGAAGTATTGTTTGGAAACTTAGTGGTAGGTAAGAAGTCACACAGCTCTCCTTTAAACTGTTCTTTTCCTTCCTCATCCTGTGCCACAACAGTACTAGAAGCATGAAACTTAATAGCTCCTGAGCATTCCCCATTTTTTCAGTGCATCATTACAGGAAAACATGCTCTGGATGGTGCTGTGTCCATCTGCCACAGACAGGGCCCAAAAAGGGCTCTGTGTTTCTCATGAAACACTGCTGGTTACAAATCAGGTGTAGTCAAAAGCATGCTGGGGTACCAGGGCAAGTTCACAGCAGAGTTTATATAACCTGTAACCTCTGTGTCTTTTTAAAAAATATGGATTTGTGAGGTTTATTGCCCATTTTTGAAGTCTGTAACATTTTTAAGAGTTCATTGTGGTATTAAAACCCAAGTTGCATAAGTCATGTAGAGACAAAGAAGCAGTGTTAAAAGCGTAATAGTAAAATAGGGGTAAAAAAGAAAAGACATTTAAAAAAAATGTAGTTAGTACTGAACTGTGCCACATGACTTTTTAAAAGGTCCAACATGTAACCACCAAAGCAGAGTTAATTCTGTAAGACAAAAAGGCTTGTACACCTTAAACTGCTGAAGAGGCCATTCACACAAATTTCTGCCTTGGAGTCACAAGTTGTCCTTGATCTGCAGGTATTTGCAAGAGATATGTCAGGCTGCCTGGACTTAGTAGGCTCCAGCACAAGTGGGTTTGGGTTTATCCACAAATATAATTGCTCTCAAGCTCCTTAAATACTTCTCCCCATCTATCAGGTGCACCATATTTCCAGAGAGGATGCTGTGGGCACAGACTGTGTGTCCCTGAATTTATGCAATCTTTGGTGAACTAAAGGTGCATTTATTTGCATGGTCCTACCTTTCTGGTCTTCTTCCTGTGCCTCTACAACAACACCCAGCACGATGAAACAGGAGCAGGTTCCCTCGTTAAGCCTCTTACCTTACAGTGATAACAAGCAGCATTCCCCACAGGTACTGGGTTATCCCAGCCATGCTCTACACCGTGCCAATGCCTTTTTCTTGCGAGCTGGCTTCCTGCCAAAGGAGCAGAACTGCCTGCTGTGCTGGGTACTGGCACTGTAATAGCCAGGCATGCAAGCAAAAAGCATCCTCTTCTCTTTCTGGTTTGATATCCCATTGTGGGTGTGTGGGGGCAGATAGCCTTGCAAGCTTTTTTACGCTGCAGTCATTAACAGTAGTAGCTTCACAACACCAGGCAATTTCCACGTAGTATTCCTGTGTAAGGGATGTCTGTCTTTCCAGGAGCTTCTCTGCCACAAAACTGTGGCTGAAATTCTATGGAGAAATAAGGCAGTAGCTCTTGCTCAAAACCAAATCCCACTCAGCTGCAATTATCTTACTCTTTGCCTAAGAATAAAACCAACACATTCAGAGTCTTACTCCATTTGTTGTTTCAGCTTCGTTATGCTCTTGTCTTCAGCGATGCTTGGCTTTGCTTCCCAGATCTAGGTGAAGCTGGTCCATGTTGCAGTTATCTCTGTAAGAAAATATTCAATATAAAATCTCTGCCTTTGGCTTTTCTCAGCACTTGCCCTTTCACTTACAAAGCTTGTTTATGGTGCAAACGATTTACAGAAGTCTGACAGCAGTTCAACAAGGTGAAAAGCAAAAGGCAGAAGAACTCCACGTTTTCATCATGTCGCAAACATGATAGAACAACAAAAACAATTCCATTTTCTGCTTTCTCCTTTCAGTAGTGATAAAGTCAGATCTCTGAGGAGGTATTACTGTGAAACTAACACTTAAATATGTGCCTTTGAGGCTGAGTTTTTTCATTGTTTTCCCTTTAAAATGGAGTTTAAAAATACATCAGGGATTCAGTAGTATCTATAATTCTGTCTCTAGGTTTCTGCCTTTCTGAGACTTGCCTTTTTGTGTCTCTTAGTTCAAATCTATCTCTGGCGTTAGCAGGTGCAGCTCTCTTGTCTTCCACGAAGCTGCATCTATACAGCCAAACACAAAAAAAGCCAGACATTTTCCAAATACATCCCGTACAACTATCTCCTTCCTTCCACACAGCTCAGCACCGGAGTCCCTTCTCTGCTCCCTGCAATGATCCCCTTTGCCGGTGTGAGGAGCAGATCAGAAGGTGAGCTGTGACACCCTGCCCCAGCACTTCAGTCACTTACCTCCCATGTGGTTTTGTTGACTGGTACTGTCCTGAGCTTGACATGATGGTGAATCACGTGGGAAGAAGTAAGGCACTTCCAAGTAAGTTTTCTGTAAGTTTGGTAGCACCTGTCTTTTCAGCACAAGCAGCCAATGTAGCGAGATGCCTGCAGCAGAAGCAGCTACCACTCAGTTATTACCCAGATTACTATTTTTATCCTTCTTCTTTCTTTTTTCCTCCAGCATCAATTTTTCTAGAATATGCTATGGGAAAGAGAAGTCCTTTACAATGAGGGTCCTGAAACACTGGCACAGGTTGCCCAGAGAGGTGGTGGAGGCTCCATCTCTTGAAGCATTCAAGGTCAAGCTTGCTGAGGCTCTGAGCAACCTGATCTAGTTAAAGAGCTCACTGCAAGGGGGGCAGAGTAGATGACCTTTAAAGGTTCCTTCCAGCCCA
>NW_009712213.1:0-4304 GCF_000703405.1 Apaloderma vittatum
CAACCCCAAACATTCTGTGATTCTGTGACAGTTGCTCTAAGGTGACCCTGAGCTGTTCGTAGCATATAGTAAATGAACTTGTTCTTTATCTGTTCCAATTAAGCATGTGAGTTCCTGAACAGACATCTGAAAGCCCCTGGTAAATATCCAGCTTTTATCATCTTTAGGGTTTTCTGAACCCACATGGATAAAAGTGCCTCCTAACTCAGCAGGTCCTGATGCTCTGTTTTTGTGGAAGGGCTTCTGTCTTACAGGGTTAGGACAGTTGCTTTGCCTTTGTTGCTTCCTTGTTTAACTTGGCCCTCTTCAGTGTCACTTTTTCAGCTTTTGATTACCTGAGGCTGAAGATGAGTTTGGGGATTTTTTTATTATTTTATTGCTCAATACCAATACAAAGTAAGCACTGCCTGTAGTGCTATCTTCAGGTATTAAAATGCGAACGTGAAGTATGCTGATGCTACAGGCATAAACAAGTGATAAAACAGCTTTAACTATAAGAACCTTGGAGCTATGATACTTGGTTCAAGAACTGAAGAATGAAGTTGATAATCACCTTCACTGCAAAAAATCCCCAACACACCCAACAAGCCTTAAATGAATTAGATCTTGTTTTGACAGAAGGGTGTATACTTCTTCAGATAACATCTCAATGCAGTATCACTGTGCACAGCTTCTTTTTAGCATTTATACTTTCTTAACCATTGATATTAATTTAGTGCTTTTGGTGCTTTCAAAGTAGACCACAGGTGGATTGGATTAATCTGTAATATGGTTCTATTGCCTTTTCTTTCTCTGAGGAGGGAGTGGTTTTCTGTTCTTCTGTGGTCTGCTTCGTGCACTTGACACATGAAGGTGCAGTTGCCAGTGACAAATAACTGACGTGTTAACAGGACTCAGGAATTGAAGCTTCCTCTATGCATGTTCTGTGCATGAAGGTGAGGAGCAGAACATTTTCTGAGGAATTAGTCTAAATCTTGTATCTTTATTCCATTTCCTTAAAGGCCTCAAAACAGACTGCCAGAATGACTGGTGTTGCAGCTATATCTGAGCATGTTACAGCATATCTGATGCTTACAAGCCTAGCTGACAGTTAGGTCTAGGTTTGTGTTACATTTGGACGTGGTTATAGAAAGTGACAACATCTAACACCTGTCACTTGGGAAAGGTCCTAAATGACTAGTAAATCTTAATCTGTAATGAGTACCATATGGCACTTCTTATTTGCAGCTGGAAAAAATCACTAAGCCTCAAGAGGCTTGTGATCAGAGACGTGTGTGTAAAAATCAGGTAGCACTGGGACTTCCTGAAAAGCAAAGTGGCTTACTGTATGCTGCCACAGTAGTGAAGTGTAGGCTTCCTACAGGGGTGGTATGGGACATTCAAAACCTCAAAACCCTATCAGAGTTACTTTGTTTAGAATATTTCTCTATTAATGCTGTCTATTTAGAGGTTCACGCAGGCGCTGCACTGCCCAATGAAGAGGGAAGTGTGGTGTTTGACATCTGACAATTCATTAACTTGGAGATGAAGTGGACTAGAAGACCACCTGGTAGTTTACGTTATGTGTTTAGTTCTCTTTGCTTGCTCTGTTTACCAGGAGGTGTACTTGCCAACTCTAAATGTAGGTGCTTTTTAAGATGCTGCCTCTGGATGACAGCATAAAGGTAGTGCTTAACTGGAGTTGCTATCAAGGGAAACTTTTACATATTCATTCAGCATGATGTGGAGCTGTTTGGAAATTTTTGTTCAATAGGGCAGGAGTAGAAGTTCTCAGCTTCTCAGGTCTCTTCAGTTTTAGCTTTGAAATGCTTGTGAGAAGGGAAGTGGAGCTTGATATGACTAATCTGCTTTCTGTGTGTCGCACCCCATAAAATATGCTACGCTGAAGACTGTTCTTTCTCTTGTAAGACTAAGAGACCACAGAAATCTAAGACTTTTCAGAAGTAGTAGCCTACAGTTGAGTGCAAGGGTGGCAGCAGACTGGCAACAATTATTTTTGAAGATTGAGGGCTTTGTAGAAAATGAGAATGAGCTGCTGTGAGTTGCAAGGGCTAACTCTGTTCCTTGTACTGCCTGCCTAAAGTTTCTTCATGTCCTGAAGAGTAGTTGGTCTTGTATCTCTTAAAGTCAACTGTGGAGAAAAGGAGCAGGGTCTGGGACTGTAGGAAAGTTGTCTGGATGCGCAGCTGGACTCATGGACTTTCTGTCCTCCTCTCTGGTTCAGGAATCAGATACAGGAAGATTCTGTCAGGCTGCAGTACCTCCTGTTCCCAGGGGATAACTTCTGTGTGTATTTACTTGTTGCTTTTACCTTGGTTATTAAAAAAGGGAGGTGGGAACGCTAAACTTTTGAGAAGTTAAAACTGCTTCTGTGTTACTGGCTGTCAGCCTCTCTAGGACTCACTAGGGATGAGTCCTCATTTTTTCTGTTTTCTAGAAGCTCTAATCAGCAGTTTAGGAATTGGAATAGCCTCCTCTTCTACTCCCTTTGATTGTCAATTGAATCTGTCGTGCAGCAGTAGCAGCTGCTTGTATAGCAGGTCACTTGACCTGATAATATCTGTAGGTGAGTGCTTCTATACATCTTGTCTCTGAACCTTTCTTAGGAGCTTCCAGGAAAGCAGAGAGAAATTGTTCCCTGTGTTGCTTTCAGGTTTATAGGGAGAAAACTTCATGGGTAAATAGTTGCAGATTGGGGATGAAAGAAAGTTGCGTTGATTAATCGAAGAGACTCTGAGTCTGAAAGTTGTCTATGGTTAGACTATGTCAATTAGTCCAAAGCATTGCTGCAAGTATTACCTTTATTTTAACTAGAAACTTCTGTGAAAGGTAACTTTTTCAGAGAACTGTGTATTAAAAAGTTATAGTTAATTCAGTTTAAAGCATTACAATTCCATATAATTTTAGTGCAGAAAAAGAGCAGAAAAGAGCTTATGTCTGTTTCTTGTGACACCATATTTTTAACACAGACATAGTTACTTGAAGTTTTGCATGTTCTGAAGGTAGTTATACAAAGGTTTTCTTGCTTTAAACTTTCCTGGGATGGTGTAGGGTTTTTTTGTTTGTGTGCTTTTTTTTTTTTTTAAGTAGCTCGTTAATTACAACCAAATCATAGTAACTGTATTCCAAGAGAAAAATTATTGATCTGAAAACTTTCTGTATAATCAGGATGTGTGTTTGGGGTACAGTAACTAGATTTGGTTGAATCTCTTGCATTGCATGTTATTACTACAATATAAGGTATTCAGGTGTCTAAATAGCAAACAACCTAGTGCTGCCCCTTAAGAGGAAGAAGGGTGGTTAATCCATCTGGTGTCTCAGAACCTGTTTTTAACCTGCCTCTTTTTTGTTCTTATTCACAGTGGTCAGGACTGTGGCTATTACAGTTAGGAGCTTCCTCTACAAGTCTGAACAGATCTTGTATTGTGGAGACTTCAAGGAAAGATAATGCCTCAAGGTGTTACAGGTTACATTACATGTCAGAAGTTCCCTTACTTAAAAAAAAAGCATGTTTTGATTCTTACTTTTTAGACCACGAAACTTAGTCTCTTGGTATCTTTAGCTAGATCGATTGAGGAAAACAATTACTTAAAGGCATATGTGATAATCTTTTAATTCAGATTCTGCTTTAGAAATGTTACTGTTCATAAATATAATACTAGAGTGAGAAAAGAATGGCAATTTGGATTATGGACCTGTGATGGCTTTGCTGCCATAGTTGACTTCACACAGATATTTGAGCAATAAACTGTTATCTGCAGACGTGTATTCTTGTTAAGCCTAAAGAGCATGTACATGAAATCATAATTAGAACTCACAATAGCAGCTTTAACTCTGCTTGTCAAAGCCCCACAGAATCTTTTGTTTCTTGGTTATGTTCATGTCCTGGCAAGTGAAAGGAAATTCAACATGCTGAAGATAAATGGTGAAATCTTTGACCTGGATGACTTAGCTAGATAACTGTGCAGATGTTTTGTTACACAGATCTTTGCAGGCTAATAAATGTATGTTCTTCAGGACCACCACCAAAATAAAGCTTAATCTTTATCTGCTTGGAACTGAAAGGCTGAATTTCTTTTCCACTATAAATAATAGAATTTGAGTCTTTTGTGGATGATTATAGCAGAAAGAGTACTGTAGTATTCCTCCTAGGGCAAAGGCATTTGTAACTGATGCTTTTCTGTATGTTGAATTTGCTGGTTTTAATCAGAGTGCATTTCTAACAGCAGAGTGAGTCTTTATACTGACAGAATTATCCAAAATTTATGCTGTCCTTTTCTATAATACTTCAGCATCTTGCATTC
>NW_009712213.1:4335-11708 GCF_000703405.1 Apaloderma vittatum
GTAAGCTGTCATATTTGAATGCAGATAGTAACATTAGTAGCATTTAGGCAGCTCCTGTATCAGCTAGAGTAACTATGTGAGGTGCAGGATTTGTCCGCTCTGTATAAACGTTATTCTAGGAGTAGGTCTTCCACAGTGGTCCAACAAGTAGTAGCAGTATCTAATGTGAAAATTCTCTTCTGCCAATCTTAAATATGAACAAGAGCGAATGATATTTCCACAGTTTTGTGAATTACAAAACACTGTTTAACTGCTTCTCAGCCGTAAAGTGGCATGTATTCGAGCTAATCTAGATACTGTAGGAATTTCAGGAAATGGCTTTTAGCACATATGTGATCTAAATACAGAGTTAGTGAATTGTGAAGTCCTATTTCATGTTTTCTGGACTAGAAGACTTCAAAAACATGGATTTTATCTGAATTAACACTTTCATTGTTTTTTAACCCCTCTCCCCTTTCCTTTTTGACAGTAAAACGCTAGTGAGGATGATTGCAGGCTGTGCAAGGTCGTGAGGGATTTGCTGTACCTGTAATTCTTTTGACACTGGGCTTTGTGGTTTGATATGACTATATCAGAATGTAAGGCTCAATGTTTCACTCAGCTTTTTATAATACTTGGAAGGAAATGGAGAAAAAAAATAAAGCCTGAAGTATTTAGTCTACTGTGTGTCCATCCTGAAGTTGAGATTATACCTCTGAGTAACAGTAATTCATTGCCGGAGTAGCTGTACAGTTAAGCCTGTTGCAGGTAGTAGAGTAACTTATAAGCACATCGGCCTTGCAGAAGCACTTCTGCCACTTCTATCTTCAAAAAAGTATGTGGGATTGAATTGCAAGTTTCACGTTTAAGAACTGTTAGGGTCGATAGACCATGTGCTCTATGGAAGCCCTCAAAGATTAACTCCTTTTGAATGGGCATTATGACCGATTCTTCCTTTGACCATTCTAGTGAATGGGAGTCTTGGTAAAATCAAACTATTGAAAGGCTTAATTATACATATTCAAATAAATACTAGTGAAGTCATTAGAAGAAAATACGAGAACATACAAATATAGGACACAAACAGCAACTGCTCCATAGTGTGACTTGAGTGTGTAATAACATTTTTTTTCTCGCCTTTGCTGCTTGTTTGCTGTTCCTCATCTGTGGAGTATTCTTCCACAGTTCAGTCACACTCCTGTGATTATTGTGTATTGCAGATTTACAAATTTGCTTTAAAATTCTGGCCAGCTTCTCCTAGGCAGAATTTACTTCAGTGATTTCTGTACATATTTTGCTTGCTGAGGGTAACTTTTCTCGTCTGATGAAATAGCTTACAATGTTGTGGTGTCAAATAACTCTGGTTCCCTTCAGGACGATGTCTGTTTATGATGCTAGTGTGTGCATGTTAATCACAACGATGTTGCATACTGAAACTTGGTGGTCATTTAAATCTCGAAGGGAGTTCTAGTACGTTGCAAGCCACAACAGAATTTAAAATTGATGGCTGTACACAGTCAGTTTGATTCTTACTTGACCTCTTGGTGCCACCAAAACTGAGCTGTCATGAAAAGCATGTAGTCTGTCAGTACAAACTGCATTGCTAAGGTAGACTCTGTAATGTCTGTATGCTCCTCTAGAAATGAGAGAAATTCTGCAGGAATTCTACAGGAAATTCTAGATTCGTGATAAAATAATTCGTAAGTAGCATGTTGGAATAGAGAAATTGCTGAGTATGTAAATGTTCACACTATTTCTTGTTTCTTCCTCTTACCCAGCTGTTTGAGAGCTGGATTGAGAACTCATTTGTGAGCAATCTGAGTCATGTCAGAACTCTTCTGATAGTTTGCAAAGGCACCTTATTGATTCATCTATTATGCTTCTGTAAGAAGTCGCACCTTTTTATCTTGATTATTAATTTCTAATCTTTAAATTTCAAGCTCTGTAAATGACTAGTTTCCCTTCCTATCTCTGTAATCTTTCCCATGGGAAGAGTATTAAAATATTGTTAAACTTTTGTATGTTCAGGTACTTGTACATTATTTAAGTACTAATTATACTTTAGTTTGGGATTTTAGATATCTCCTACACCCCTCCCTATGTTCACACTTAACTGTTCAGTTTCCCTGCATTGTGTATATGTAATGGTAAATCACTTCTAAAGCACAACTAAATTTTCTATCTAGATATTTTAGTTAGGCAGCTAACATATTGCTTAAATTGTTTTAGGAAGTTTAGGAAGTTTTAGGAAGTCTGAAGTTGCTGTTCTCTCCAGGAATAACATTAATTTACTTGGTGGGTTTTAGAAGTATCTTGTCCAACACTGTTGTGAATCGGAGGTGGGGAGGGAGTGGAACATGCAGAAATTGCCTTGTAATGAACATCTCTAGGTCTGATGAGAAAGAAGGGCAATGTGCCCAATACATAAGGCAGGCTTTCTGAGGATGACTTAGGCTTACTCATTTCACTCTCTGGGAACTTAGTCTGGATAGGTAGGCAAATGAAAACAAGAAAAACTTCCAATACATCAATGAGAAAAGGAAGAGTAGGGAAAAAGTGGGTCCACTGCTAAATGAGATGGGAGATACAGTAACAAAGAATGCAGAGATGGCAGAATTGCTGAATGCTGCCTTTGCCTCAGTCTTTGCTCCTAAGACCAGCCCTCAGGAATACCAGTCACTGGAAGTAAGGAAGCAAAACTGGAGGGAGCAAAAGTCTGCACTGGTCAGTGAGGATTGGATTAGAGATCTCTTGGAGAAACGGAAAATGCATAAATCTGTGGACCCCGATGGGGTGCATCCACATGTACCGAGAGAGATAGCTGATGTTGCTGAGCCACTCTCATACCATTTTTGAAAAATCGTGGAGAACGAGAGAGGTGCCTGAGGACTGGAAGAAGGCCAGTGTCACTCCAGTCTTCAGAAAGTGCAACTACAGACCAGTTAGCCTCACCTCCCCCTTGGAAAGGTGATGGAGCAACTCATTCTGGAGGTCATCTCTAATCAAATGTGAGAAAAGAAGATTATCAGGAGTAGCCAACATGAATTTATTAAGGGGAAATCTTGCTTGACTAATCTGATATCCTAATAAGGTGTGACCAAATGGATAGATGGAGAGCAGTGGATGGCATATACCTTGACTTCAGTAAGGCTTTTGACATTGTCTCCCGTAACATCCTCATAGGAAAACTCAAGAAATGTGGGATAGCTGTTTGGACTGCAAGACAGATTGATAACTGGCTCAACAACAGAGTTCAGAGAGTGATGGAGCACTGGAGCAGGTTGCCTGCAGAGGTTGTGGAGCATCCTTCTCTGGAGACTTTTGAAACCCACCTGGATGCATTCCTGTGTGGCTGCCCTATGTGATCCTGCTCTGGCAGGGGGGTTGGACTAGGTGATCTCTAGAGATCTCATCCAACCGCTAATGTTCTCTGATTTTACATGGTTGGACAAGGGCCTGTGCAGCCTGCCTGAAGCTGCCCTGCTTTGAGTGATTCCTTCCATAACAAATTACTCCATTTTTTTTATTAATTGGATCTATATTGTGTAGTTGTGATGCTGACAAGGTAATTGTTGAAGATATGTTAGCACTAACAATGTAGTTTTCTGCAGTTTTACTTTAGAGATACAGTAGCAAAGGACAGTAAGTTTCACTGTCTAAAAACTGAACTTCAGAAAATTGTGTACATCTAACTTGGTTTGTGAAAGGGATAATGTAATCTCAAGCCATCTTTTTCCTTAAAAGTTTTTTTTCTTCCTATTTACCCCAAGAATTCTCTTGTACCTGAAAATTTCTATTAGAAACATTTTATGGAATCTGGGAGGAAGACTAAATGAGTCTCTTCTGTTCCGTATCTTAAATAAGTCTTCCTTATGCTCTGTAGTATCTTGATCATGCTTTCCATGTCTATGTTGTTTTAGCCTATGTGTGTTTTACCACTGCACAGCTTTTGGTGGTTTTCTAGTAAGTACTAATATATTTTATTCTTCTTCCCCTGCCTCTTGGAGGCAGCAAAGATTTTAGTGTAGCTCTTGCTATGCTATTATGCTAATAAGAACTAGGTAAATTGCTATTTCTTTGTGTTAGGCTTGTGCTGTGAGGTGGGGGAATATTGCATGTTACTAAGGTTAATCCCTTTTAAATGAAGCTTTTGTTAATGAGATTAATCCTAGGGACTTGGTTTTTTAAAATCTACTTTTAAAAGTAGGAAGGATCTTATACCAAATTCAAAGGATAACATGGGGTGAAGGGGGACATCAAAAGGGCATCTAGCCAAAAACGCTGCTCTGAACAAGGTCAGCTGTGAGGTTAGGCTGGGTTACTCAGAGCTTTGTCCGGTCTAGTGTTTGAAAACCTGAACTGGCTAATAAAGTTCAATTTCACTTGTGGAAGTGAGTCAGTAAACCCCCCTTTCACTAAGAATTTTGAGTTTCCATATACATCAAATCAAGAAATAGATTACAAAAGCCAAATGGAATATTTGGAGAGATGCCCTGGTCATGTCATATAGTATTACTGCTGCACTTAAGTTCTGCCTTTTGTTACAAGATGCTGTAGCTGATCCTGGGTTTCTGTTGCTCCAGCTGAATTAAGCTATGTTCATGTTTTCAGTTTGATGCTCAGTAGTATGTTTGGGCTAAAAGCCTGATTCCTGATGCCAGGTAGGTGAAGGGTTGTATCTCTAAATGCTTCTGTGATAATGAAGACTAGAATTCAAGTGTGGGCGTACTATAAATCTGACACACAAACTGGTTTCCTGATTGATTGAAACTTTGTACATAATGTTCTCTGTAGATTACTGGGGGTGGGAGAGGACCCCAAATGGTCAACTTTTTCAAATTTTTAAGGTATGTGCTGTATTTTTTTAGTACAATGCTGCACCTGTTCTCAGAACAAGTTAAACCCTGAAATATTTCAGGTAGTGTGTATTCTAATGTGGATCATCATGGCTTTTAGCTATGAAGAAGTCTGAAAATTGATGACGATATGTATTATGTAGAGATTTTCTACCGAAAAAGTTCTAGAAGTCTCTCTTCTGTAAGCATATCTGCTCGTCTCTGAAATCAACATGGAGCTCTAATGAGTATCCCAGGTTGGGGTGGGGATGAAAGAATATAAACTAAGCAAATGTGGTATAGAAAGGTTACCTAGCTTGTTGTGAATCAAGCTTCCATATTTCCCTTCTCTGACCCCTTAATATCTGGCTGTCATTCCCCTTATGCTAGAAACTGTTGTAGCTGACTTATGCTTTGTAATGGAGTGTGAATGATGAAATCTAGAAGTTATTTTAAGACCTTTTCTCAATAACTGAGCTGTAGAGTGAAGAATTAATTGTCTAGTAAGTATTTTTTTCCAAGAACTACAACAAATATACTCTTAAGCTTCGGGCTTGGTTAAACTGTTGTGCAAAACCTGACATCTACTGGTGGAAACTGTGATTGGACTCTTCCCGGTGTGGAGGCATATGCTGAAGAGCCTATTTTATTGAAGTTCTGGCCCCTTTGGCCATAGATGTTGCATTGTACCTTGGCCTACATCAAATGATGTTTAAGCATAAATTTAAAAGTCTAAAATTTCTGGGGAAATTGTAGCTGTGCTATACTTACATACAAGTATAGGTATTAATAAAGGTGGCTGAACTTTCAGTTAACTGTATCTGCTTTAAACACATGTATAATCACAGAATCATAGAATGGCCTAGGCTGGAAGGGACCTTTGAATGACAGACTTTGTAGGCTTATATTTTAGACTAACTTTTGCAATAGTATATCTATATATAGTCTTGTGCTCATTAGAAATACCTATTTTTTTCTTTTGTCTTTAAAGGCTTGCCATGGATGTACATCTTTATCCAAATGTGACTGCAGTGGAGTAAAAGGTGAAAAGGTAAATACCTCATATTGTTTTTGCTGTCAGACCAACGTGCAAACCACTGAGCCATATGCCAACTGAAGTTGGCATATAAGTGTAGCTTATGGATGCTTATTGTAGCTTGTGGATGATAGCTTTTGTTTCTTGCTCATGTCATCTTTTCTTTGACTGTAGTGTGAGTGTGCACCAAAGAGCATAGCTCTTAATGATCTCAGGTACTGGGTCAGACCAAGTGGTCCCATCTGATGGTGTAAAAGTTTTCATGTCATTATTTTCTCAAGAATGGGAAATGATGGCACAAATTTCTCCAGCTGTGTGGGAGTAAAAACTGGAAAAGACACAAATGCTAGTAAAAGAGAAAGAATTCCTGTTTACTGCGGAGGCCTGCCAATGGTAACTAGTTAGTGTTGACATACTAAGGTGTAGATTGTGCAATAATGACTATGATAGTAATACTTCAGTAGGAATTCAAAACCAGAGTGAGCGTGGGTTGCTTTCCCATTTTTCTTGCATTGCCTTCTCATAAGTAGTTGATACTTGTTAGTGTGCTCTGGACTTGGGCTGTTTCTTCCCTCATAACTTGAATAGCTGTATATGAAGATGACTGCTCTTGCTATTTAGATGCTCAGCTGGACCGTGGAAGTGACACAATTCATATACAGCTTTCCCAACATTACATAGCTGCAACCCACGTAAGCAGCTTGTTAATGGCTAAACATGTATCCTTGCATTAAACAGAGTAGAAACCATCCCCAACCCCGTGTGCAACAGGCTGTTTTGGGCTGCCCAGACAGTGTCCTAAGGCCAAGAGATGCATGTTGATGTCTCAGAGCTTTCTGACTTCCATGCAGCTTTGACTTCCAGTCTCACTGCCTGAGCTTTTTGCAGTTCTTCATGTTTCTATCACCATTATTTCATATTGGTTTACAATTTTTTCCTTTGAGGAAATAGCAGGTGCCCAGCATTTCCTTTAGTTGCAGTGCACAGCTCAGCGCTTCCTTGAATTGAGCCTTTTCTCAAGTGTGGGAGCTTAGTTGTAGGTAAATTGTGGTTATATAGTTTGCATGTAACTGCTGTTGTCATAGGGAATGAATATGATGTGATCACTGCAATGGGGAGAGACTGTCTGAACCACTCCCACTCTTAGTCTCGTAAACAGTTTGCTTGAGATACAGTGGAGACTTCTTAAAGATGAGAACTGGTAACAGAGTTTGATAAGTGTGTCTTATCAAACCACTTACCCTATCTTAGCAAGGATCTGGAAGGCCTTCAGTGCTCTAGATTAGTTTTTGTCACGTTTCAAAGGTGATTTTTGGCATTGCATAAACAAACATAACCTCAAATGAACACAAGTAATGCTAAATAATCAGTCACTGCATTGGCACTATAATGTGTTGATGCAGAATTTCACTATTGGCTGAGGTAAACCAAGGCAGATGTCCAAAATTCAGTAATTTTTGGTGTCACACCTGCCATCCAGATAACTCCAGACAAATGAATCATAGAATCATAGAACAATTCAG
>NW_009712214.1:0-8141 GCF_000703405.1 Apaloderma vittatum
GTTTCCCCCAGGGAGAGCCTAAAAGCCTTCTGGCCCTTCCAACCGTCTCTAGCAAACCAGAATTATTTTAATACGGCTTTGCGTACCCCGCATCAACCTGTGTCGTGGTAACAATGTGAAAACCCACCAGTTTATATAAGTTCACACCTACAGCAGCGAGTGTGGCAGCGTTCCTCTTCTGCAGTCGCCAGACACAAAAAAGACACCAGAATCTCTCGGCTCTTACAGCCTCGAGCATCGCTTTGCAAGACTCGGAAGAACTCTGAAGGCTTTTGAGTAAGATCAAAGCTGTTCATTACCTGTTTTTCCAGCTCCACTCTCGCCTGTAATAAGGATGCACTGGTCTTTGTCCTGGTCCCTTAAAGATCTGTACGCTTCATCCGACAGAGCAAAGCTGCAAAATAAGAAAAGAAACACAGGATTAGGTGGAACAAATAGCAACAATAATTACAACCTGTCCTTCCTATCTAGGCAGGAAAAAAACCCCAAACGATCAACAACCAAACCAAAATGTTCTGTAAGTGGTGAAGCGGCAGGCGACAGGGAGGCTGGATTAAAATTATCTCTAAGGTCCCTTCCAGCCTAGGCCGTTCTGTGATTCTAAGCACTCACAATATGAATACCCACAGAAGTAAAATGGATATTTTTCCTCTTGTTTTAAGCTTTCTCCAGGAAGAAGCAAGCATAATCTCTGTTTTACTGAAGATGGCAAGCTCAAAACAAATTCACAGAAGAAAATGTCAGCGTATCAACAGGACGTGTTCTGTCTGAAGACATTTAAGAAAAAGGGAATAGGAGAATCCTGAGCACTATCAACACCACAGGCTGTGATTTCTACTCCGAAAAGTTTGAATGAATCTCAGGACCTTATAAAATATTGAGCTTTTTAAGCATTTGGGTATTGCTGGGCTTTTGCATAAATGTGAAGAAGTGTTTCCCAGTAAGTGTGTTCGTAACTCAGTAAGGACGAGGTCATGTAGTGAAATTCAAGAACACGATCAACAGTTTTTCCTGTAAAAAAAAAAATCTTTCCATGGAGCTCAGAGCATCGTGACCCTGGGCTGCAACTGGGATGCAGAGGTGCTTTGTTGCCACGCAGTAACATATATTTTGGAGAAATGCAGATGTACTACTTAGATTTAGTTTTCTTTAGTAGCAACTGCGAGACAGAAAAAGAGTAGTATTGATTTTATTTCACTACATTTTTCAATTCATAGAATAAAGGACATCGGAAACCGAGCATTAGAACTCCTTGAAAAAGCCTAAGCAAGAAAAATGACATACAGGCACGATCCAGACAGAAAAGGCAAACTTGGAGTACTTAACTTAAAAAGTCTGAAGGAGCTTTGTTCTTTAGCAAAATATTTAGTGTTTGTATGCACTCAGAAGTGGATGTTGTTTAGTATTTACAGTAAGCAAATGGTGCCCCCTCCCTCGAGGTGTTCAAGGCCAGGTTGGATGGAGCCTTGAGTATCATGATCTAGTTGAGAGGTGTCCCTGTCCATGACAGGGATGTTGGATTAGATGATCTCTGAGGTCCCTTCCAGCCTAGGCTAGTCTAGGATTCTATGTACGACAAACAGAAACGAACTCTCAGGCCAAGGTAAAACGCATGATTGTCGCAGATTCTTCATTCTACAGTAGTTCAGGAGCTTTTTGTTCAGCTGATAACTCCAAACAGATCAAGTACTTGTTCTGAATTACTGCAGCTTTCACCGGCAGCCACAGCCCCTTGGTTGATAAACAAGCTCTTTGTCCCAAAACCAGTTAGGGGTAGCTGGACAACACAGCGCAAATCGCAAGAGCCATGAGAGCCTCTTCTAGAGGCCCCTCCTGCTGCAGTTGGACAGGTTAAAAATACCAAACCTACCAACTACTCACATTAGTTCTTCCCTACTTCTTCTGCGCTACCACTTAGGTCAAGCAGTTCTGCCTTCTGGCTTCTCTCTCCCAAAATATTTATGGAGAGCACATCATATTGTC
Source organism: Apaloderma vittatum (assembly GCF_000703405.1). Taxonomy (NCBI): domain Eukaryota; kingdom Metazoa; phylum Chordata; class Aves; order Trogoniformes; family Trogonidae; genus Apaloderma; species Apaloderma vittatum. The sequence goes on from NW_009712214.1 coordinate 1,984, forward strand.
CCCAATTTCATCACGCCTTGGGCTGGAAGGGACCTGGAAGGGACCCTGCAGTGAGCAGGGACAACCTTAACTGGATCAGGTTGCTCAGAGCCCCGTCAAGACCTTGGATGTCTCCGGGGATGGAGCCTCCAGCACCTCTCTGGGCAACCTGTGCCTATGTCTCACCACCCTCAGGGTAAAGAGTATCTACCTGATAACTAGTCTAAACCTACACTGCTCTAGTTTAAAACCATTTCCCCTCATCCTACCACTACCCACCCTGATAAAGAGTCCCTCTCCAGCTTTCCTGTAGCCCCTTCAGGCACTAGGAGGCCACTCTAAGGTCTCCCCTTTAGGAGCCTTCTCAAGGCTGAACAGCCCCAACTCTCTCAGCCTGTCCTCGTAGGAGAGGGGCTCCACCCCTTGATCATTTTTGATGATCCCCACTCCAATCATCGCCTGTCTGTGCAACACCATTTACACTTCCTTATCTCCCGTCAGGGTTAGACTCGTCTCCTATTGAGGGTTTGGTTTGGTTTAGTTGTTTGGTTTTATGTTGTCTAAGGCACTAAGATCTTATTCTTCTTCCGGCACCAGTGGTTGAGCCATTTAATCCAAATCAAAGCTCATCAGTTCCTTTTGCCACACATCTCCTTCTGAACCCCAGCTGAGGCTGATCTTAACGCTGCTACGGTGATTGAAGCATCTGAGCTCAGTAGTTCAACTGGAGGCAAAAATGTGTTTATGAGAAAGTAGCAGGCTGTGATGTTTTCAGCATTACAACAAAGTCAATTTGTGATGTGTCTAACACACACACTAGCAAAAAAAAAATAAAAAATAAAATCTGCTGCTGCTGAGAGACCATGACACAATTCCTGGCAACCACTTTACTGTCCAGAATCCAAACTACAGTAGCAATAACACTTTACCAGACTCTTTTACAGGACATATTTAGGAAATGAATAATATTTGTTGAACGCTGCTGCAGATGTAAATTGAAGAGTACAATGCACGTCGCTAGGAACAGCTTATTCCAGCGCACATTAGACTCCGTTTTGCAAGGGGGGGTGCGGAAAACAGGACGAAGAGGAAAGAAAAAACTGCACTGAGCATTCATGGGCCACGCGAGAGAATGTTAACGCTAATGCCATGCTTTTTGTGGGTTTAATTCAGGAAACCAGTTTCCAGCAGGAAGGTAAGACTCTGAGATGCTTTTCAAATCTACAGACTTGGTTTGGCTCATTCTATGCCTGCTGTCCTTCAAACAATCTCAGCCATCAGCTACCAAGTATTTCACTGTTGAAACAACTTTCTTGGCAGCAGCTTCACACCGGAAAATTAAGTCAGCATCAAGCACAGAGAAAATATTCTCTCTGTCGAGTTACGAGTTCATCAGCCCAGTAACCATTCGTCCCTTCTTCTAATACACTGAATTTTACTTTCCCAACAGCCCCTGTCAAAGTATGTTTTACTCCTCGATGTATTTATTAACTCTGTCTGCACTGCATAGTTAAAAACATCAAATTATGCTTTTTCTCCTGTCTCAGCAGAGAAACTGAGAGTCTAATACTGCAACAAGACCTGTGAAATTGGAGAAGAGAGTAGGATTTTGTCCTCTTCTAGTTTTAGCCAATTTAGTCAGAGACACTTGGCCTGCATTATCTTTTCCTCTAATCTACACAATCCAGCAAAGGCTAATGCTAAATGCTATCTACTATAGACAAAAGTAAAAACAAAGCAAAAGTTTTGCATGTGTGCTTATTAAAAGTTACCTAGTAGAAGCGGTTTAAAATTTTAAGTGCTGACATTTCAACCAGTGCTCCCACAGGTCAACTGGAGGAGGCATAACCAAGAGTGTATTAAAAAAACCCTAAGATCTCTTCGTCTTTCTGGCATTTCATAAACAGCACCAGACATCTCAAAGGAAAAGATAGATCTGTTTATTTGTCACGTGGACTTTCACGGCACAGCAGTGCTCCTCACAGTCCTTCTTATCTGTTATCGCCTTCTAGATTTGCAATTAAAAAAAACAGTAACACATCAGACTTGGACTCTTTCGGTTCAAACTCTGTACCAAAAATATGATTTCATGTTATTCCTCATTTGTTATAAAATAATTTCATTTAAGGTCACTTTAGCTCAAAGCATTTTAATGATCCCTAGACCACAAAGAGTCTTTCTTTTCCTTTTAGCAACACTAAGAGGCACATCTCTGAAGAGTCACCACGGGCAACCGTAGGTTTAAGCCACATACCACTCTTTGCGTCACCTCACAATTACAGAGGCTAAGTAAAATTTTAGAATAGTTTGTAGCTTAAAAAGCAGTTATAAACCATCTGGTCTGAATTAGCTGGCGAGTGTGTCAGCAGTGTCATTTACCATACCTTATAATAAGCTCCCCTTTGATTTTCAGAAGACGACATTCCCCTACCACAACAAGTGCAGAAATACTGAACTGCAGTTCTCTTTTAGCTACGACTTAAGATTAGAAGCAATTTGAAATCAAAACGCCACCCACACCTAGCTCAGTAAGAAACCTCTGCTTTTTTATAGCGCAGCTTTTTCAGGCACTCAGCTCCAGATGGTCGGATCTGTCACAAAGTCCTAACCCCAACGTTCTAACAAAGGGAAGCAGCAAATAGGCCTCCGAGGGGGATTTCCAAAGGGCTCTGGCAATTTTCAGCAGCATCTCTGAATGAAATTCAGCTCATGAGAGCAACTCTTCGCTTCTACCACCTCTTCAACTTAAGGCAAAATCTTAGGGATCAGCATTTGCCAGGTATCCGTACCTCTTTCCGCCACCGTTTTCATTCTTCCTCCCCTTTCCCTTAGCATTCTCAATTAACAGCTATTAGTTAACGCTATCTCGGATCCCCTCTGATTGCTTTTCTCATGCACTAACAGAGTCAACTCCCTTCATCTCATCTTCACGGGCTGTTGCTTTGATTCAGAGAGTCTCGGTCCCCAGTTTAAAACATCTTTTGCTTAATCTTGGCTTGCCACTGCCAATTCATTTGCTACTTTCACAGGAAATTAAGAAAAGCTCTCTTCTTGACCGTTCCAACTCCTCATGAAGCAGAGCCCTGGTACTACTTCGTTTCTGCTTGACTGTGTCTAAACACACTGGTAGGGTACTAGAAGTCAGTGTTTATCCACGCTGGACTAAAAAAAAACAAAAAAAACAGCAGTAAAGTGTAAATTGTATGTACATTTTTAAAGGTAAATTTTGCATAAGATGCAATTTATAATGATTCTTTCAAGTTTAAGTGAGAGCATCATTTAAATTCTTTTTCCTTTATTTTTTTTTTCTGAATGCACGGAAAGTGCTCCTCTCACAACACGCAGTTGGGACACATCAGAATCACAGTTTGTTTGGGTATCAAAATTCCTAATAACATGAGCTAGGTACCGTGGAAGCACATTTTATAATGTGCTTTGAGGTTTTTATGTTGCAGATCATCGCTATTTGCTACGTATGTTCCCCCCGCCCACTGAAGCTCAGTGGAAAATCCACCATTCTGGAAAAACCACTGTGAGAGATTATTTATAGTATTAGCTCATAGTGCAGAATCATTTAATCTAATTGCCCTAAGGATGAAAAGTGTACTCCCATTTTCCATAATTACAAACCGCCTCATGTTCAGCACTTTGACACACTTGAAAAGGAAACGTTGATTAGTCTGCCATCAGAGTGAATAAAGGAACAACTAAATTGATGGAGCATCGGCTAGGATAGACCTTCACAGGCAAGCAGCTGCTCTTTGAAAAACACCAATCAGGGGAAAAAAAAAAATACAGCAAGTTAAAACACCAGGATAAAACGATGTGCTAAGACAGATGGAAAGCCTTTTCTCCTATGCCTATTTTCCAATTTTGTTTTCCTGGGGAGCAGAGAAACCTGCGCTCTGCGGGGCCAACACACATGGCAGAAGGGAACCTTCCCCACTCGGTCATTCACGCTTTCAGATGCAGAATAAAGCCCAAAGCTGTGTAACCAGCCCATTTCGAAGAGGCTGACATAATTTATGGAAGGGGAGAGAGGGGAAGGGAGGGGGAAAGAGGACAAAGCCACTCTTGATTTTCAAGGGTAAACCACTTTAAAGCACAGCCTAGTGTTAAGCCAGAGAGATTTACTTTCCAATAGACTGGCAATATAAATACACCCTCTGATACTCATATACAGGCTGCAGGTTTAGCGGAAGAGTTGATTCAGGGAAGGCTGGACAAAAATAAGAAAAATGGTTCTTTCTGAAAAACTAGTCTTGGGATGAAGCAGAATTTCAGATGTGTCCAACAGGCTTCACCTCAACAACCTCCCTGCAGAGAGGTCCAGCTGATGCTTCTCCCCGAAACACCGCGCCTGCACAACCTCACAGCTCACCGTCCATCTCCAACTCTTTTCCTTTTCACAGAACAGCACATACTTCCCTTCCAAGAGAGCAAGAGGCTTTATCAATCACTTCCTTTTTTCTGTCTAAAAAAATGCATTTAAAAAAATGCATTTAAAAAAAACCAAACAAACCAGCAACAGTGGCCTTTCCCCAGAAAAGCCAAAAGTGCAGCCTGTGATTTTTTTGCTATTTCAACATCACCCAAGGCATCTCTTCGGAGCTGCACATCAGCACGATGGAAAACAAGAAACGACTTTTACCAGGAGCTTTTGACCCAGCTGTTGCATTATTCTCCTTCAGTGGTGGAAGCTGGGATCTCTGAAGCTGAGGATGACCGTGCCCCTTTCTAATGGGGACTACAAAAGAAATCCTCCCTCTAAATTTTAGTAAATAATCTCAGTAAGCGTGTCCAGCTCGCACTCAACAGCTCAGTCCTGCAGGCTGGCAGGGAGATGCGCCCAGGAGACTTCTTCCAAGGCTGGGTCTTCTAAAGTCACGTAATACGGTGGCAGAGCTTTGGTGCCGCAGGTAAAAAAAGGTGACAGGTCGGTCTCGTGTCCTGGTAACATGCTCACCATGGAAAGCCCACTAAACTACCAAACTGAACTAATATGGACCAGCTCTACACACCATAAATCCCCTGCAGACAAACAACTGGTATAACTTGTGACTTGGTTTGCCTAAAGAAAGGAATTAATGCAGCAAACTCTCTTTTGGTTGGACCAGCTGAGATAAATATAGGCATAAAGGGGAAAAAAGGAGAGAAAGAAAAAAAAAAAGGAAGGAAATATTAAATATTTCCGTGTCATCATCTTTTCGAAGAGCAACTTGGCTTGCATTCCCCCTTCACAAGTCCCGTTCCTTGCCATGACAGGAGCCAGCTGGATGCCACGTACCCATCACTTCGTCACCCACACGAATACTCGGCCCATTTCCAGGGCATCGGCCAGCCGAGCCTGGAACCAAAACCACCTCCCACCCCACATGAGAGAGTCGCGTTCCTCCGTGGAGCTCCTGAAGCTTTGCAGTCCCTGCGGCTGGGCTTGTAAAAATGGGGATTTATTCCATTACAAAGCCCAGTTCAAACGGAGCAGCTGAGTGGGACAGTAAGGAAACTGAGGTGCAAACTGATTTTCCTCACTGGGCTTCTGGCAGAGTTTAACTAGAGGACACAAGCTTTTTTTTTTTTTTAAAAATCCTTGTTCACTATTTCATCTACCTGCTCGTGCATACGGGTAGAAACAAAGGGGTGGTGGGACAGGGAAGAAACAGGGGAAAACAGTCATCCCCTTTCTGCCCTGAAATACCTTCCAGAAAATTGAATTAAGATTCTGTACCTCATTCAGCACATGCCTGAAAATTACAGATGTTTTATGGTCAAACACGCATTTAATTCATGTCAGCTTGGACCAAGTTTTCCATTTTAAAAAAAACACCTTTTTTCAGCAGAATAGGACATGCTTCCGCACTGCTAAAAGTAAACTCCCCAAAGAAAACTGTAATTCACCTTGACTTAGGTGGCTGAGCATAATACATACCCCATCCAAATAAGACACTGAGAAACAACTATTCCTCATTTTCAAAACACTTGATTGTGGCTAAACACAGGCCCTTACAATTATCCACATCTATTTCCGCAGAAACGGGCCCAGAGCACAGGTGAAGGGAAATACTTGGCGCACAAAACTCCATAATCCTATTAGAGGAACATTTATTATTACAGCTTGGCTCTTCCTGTACAGATGGGGATATCCTGTTAAGTCACATTTTCTCCTTTCCTTTTTTCTC
>NW_009712214.1:8172-17749 GCF_000703405.1 Apaloderma vittatum
TTTCCTTTTTTCTCCTTTCCTTTTTTCTCCTTTCCTTTTTTCTCCTTTCCTTTTTTCTCCTTTCCTTTTTTCTCCTTTCCTTTTTTCTTTTCCTTTTTTCTCTTTTCCTTTTTCCTCCTTTCCTTTTTTCTCCTTACCTTTTTTCTCCTTTCCTTTTTTCTCCTTTCCTTTTTTCTCCTTTCCTTTTTTCTCTTTTCCCTTTTCTCTTTTCTCTTTTCCTTTTCCCTTTTCTCTTTTCCTTTTCTCTTTTCTCTTTTCCTTTTCTCTTTTCCTTTTCCTTTTCTCTTTTCCTTTTCCCTTTTCTCTTTTCCTTTTTCTCTTTTCCCTTTTCTCTTTTCCTTTTTCTCTTTTCCTTTTTAAATTTACTTTTTAAATAAGATGTATCTTTGGGCCTTACATTTGAGCTCATCCAGATGGGTGGCAGATGCTCCATGTAAAAAATGCTGGTGACTTCTTGATCTTGCAAATGGACTTGTACTGGTTGTGGGGTTGTCCGGAGGCAGGGGAGAACTGCTCTTAACATTTCACACGGGAAATTCAGCAAACGGGCAGTGTCTCATGCTGTTGCCTCAAAAAACGTACGCCAGCTTAGCAAAAAAAAGAGAAAAGCATGCTTTTATTTGCAGCCCTAAGAAGCACCACCCTGAAGTCTGAAGGCAGAAGAAAGTAATTTCCTCCTGAGAGCAGAGATATAGCAAGTCAGGTTTTGGCTTCCACCATAAATGCGCATTGCTGCCAGGCGCTGGAGAGATTTCTCTCACCACAAATGATTTTATTGCAGAAATATCAATACTGTCAGGCAAGCTTGCTCTACTCTGCTAAATGGAGAATGAAAAGTAAATTTACTCCTTTATTCTAAAGCAATTACACACGTTCCAGTGCTCAGGGGAAGGCAAACATACTCACTTCATAGAAGTTTCACATATTCACTTCATAGAAAGGGACACGCTCTCACAAGCACAACTGAACGTCAGGGTGCTGCACCGACCTAAGAGCTCCAGCATCCTATGTAAAAAGATGCATCTTGGAGTGACCTCACAGCTCTGCCTGGTGAGACGGGTCAAGAAGTGTCAAGAAGTGTCAGCCGTGCCTTAGTGCAATAGATGGCAACAGTTTGCCCCCGGGGGGAAAAAAAAGTGCCACCAAATTCACATGACAATACCGGAGAAACAGAACATTAGCACATCCTCGCAGCTATTTGCACACTAAAGTAAGCTGCTAATCCTCAGATTTGAAATCTGTAACACAAAAGCTAGCAGGCAGCTGCCCAGAAGTTTATCAGAGACAACAGAGGCAAAACTGCAAAGAAAAGGAATTCAGTTATCTGGAAAATATCTGACAGGCAACGTCAACACCATGTAATTACATAGGTATGTTGCTACTTCGCTCCCAGGACTTACTGATTGTTTTTTAATTTTGCAAGTAACTCTTAAGTCCTCTTAATTTCTTAACGACCACTTGGTTGTTAAGAAGCCATATGCAACTTATTTTTTTGCTCCCAGCTCTCTTTTCCAAATAAAGTACCTTGCACCAACCCCGGGACAAAGCAGGTGCTGAAGCTTACCTGAGCTTCCGAGAGCTCGTTAGCTCAGGTATGTCATCAAGCTAACGTGTCTTCTCAGTCTCTAAAATGGCATTTGTTGAAGTTTGTGGGCGATATTTCTGAATATATATCCAAAAATTTCATTCCATGAATGGTCAAAGCAAGAACGTCAACTGCACATTTTTTGGTGGTCTGGGTTTTTCTAACCTGTGGAACAACCACCCTAAGAACCATCTTGGAGTTATTATGATCATCGCAGTATGAACATCACAAGCTTTAGCAAGTAAAAATCATTTCTGTAGTCTATAAGAAGGAAACTGTGTACGGGAGAAAAATGCGGATTTGAACTAATTTACTGAAATGACCACAATTAAACCATCTTTGTAGTTCAGACCTTTGTTTGTAAACCCCAGCCCCAGCTCTCTTATCTATTCAAAACATTAGTAAAAGAGCTTTCAGTGTGCTAGACAGTAAATATTAAGACTGTGTATTTCCTGATTCATAAGATGAAAAAGTTTATCTTTAATAACCCAAACTACATCAACCACAATGTACCCGGAGTTGAAGAAATCAGAGCCTTTTGCAAAAAGTCGCCAATAAAGAGTCTGAATGGAAAATATTCTGCTGCTAAAGCTGCTACAAGAGCTGAAATGCCCCTGAAGTTTCTTTAAAGCTTTAAATATTCGCCTTGTTTACTACTCTCTATCTAAAATCACGACAAAGGCTCCTAGCATAGCAGATGGACATATCCTGGTGTGTTATAAATTGCCTGAGGGGGAAAAAAAAAAAAGAGAGAAAAAGAAAAAAGACAACCATTAAACACAATGAGACATTTCCAATGAAAGGACGACAGCTGTTCTTAATTGCGATGCGAAATCCCAGATCTTGAGAGAGTACCACGCTGCCAGTTCAGGAAAGGCATAATGAAAATTCTGGTCTGTATACACACAACGCAGAAAATGGGATTTTTCTCATTTCTGACAGGGCCTCTACCTGCCCTCACTTTTCAGTTTGTGTTCTTGAACACAGCAGTGTCTCCTTTATAAATACTTCTCATTCTTTTCAGTCTGCAGAAAGTCCCAAAATTCTAATGAAAAGAAAGATGAAGCTATCTGATCCTTTTTTCTTAAAAATCGTGTTACATTTAAAGCTGCATGAAGTGTTCCAAAATGCTTTTATTCCCGAGTCCTACCATAACATCAGTCAATTTTTCTCTTTGGAACAACTTTGTTTCGTGAAGCAGCACAAAAAAGGCCGGGCTTAGTTCTAGCCTAGACGTACTAAATGAAGAGTGGGAAGGAGAACTATCTGAAATGTCGCGGAGAGATAAAGAGCAGTTACACATCGACAAATTCAGAGAACCGCTCGTCAAAACTGAAAAGCTGCTGCAGGTCCTTGCCCACGCATTTAAGGGCCCACTTCATTCACAAAAAAAATCAGTCATGCTGAATGGATTGCCGAGCCTTTTGTGTATATTAGAGGGACTCTGTGTGACAATGTGAACTGATTTTTTTAAAAGCTCAGTACTTTACATCCTAAAAATATCAGTGGCATAATACGAACACCAGCCAGAACGTTCCAGTTCCAGGAAAATGAGAGAAACGGGGTCTGGCAAGAAAGTTAAGTTTAGACTACTGGAGCATTAACACACATGTCCAACTATCCAATATATATTAAAACTGCCTTTTTTTTTTTCTTTAATTATCTTTGCTCTAGCAATCGAGCCAAGCTCCAAAATTTTAATGCTTCCAAATAAACACGGAGTGTAACAAATACACTCACAGGCAAAAAAAAAGAAAAGAGACCCCCACAGATAACCAAAACCATTTGCCTCTGGATCCCTGACGTGACCGAAGTCAAATGCGAAAGTATGCTGTGTATAGAGGTACGAGTAAATATTTGAAAACAGTTCAGGAAAACAAAGTTATTTTGTTGAGGCTTTAAGCCAGCGGTTAATTCACGAAGGATGCCCCCAGATCATTTTCCTTCGTGCGCCATGACAACGATTACAGAGTTACAGGAGCATCTGGAACGGATCTCAAGTGAAGTGGTTGCCTCACAAACTCGCTATGTTTTAAAGGTACCCAATTCCTGCCTCTCTGCAAGCTTCTTCCCAAAGTCCAGCGGACACGGGAACATTGGCTGGGACCACAGGCAGCCTCTGAACGAGCAGCTGATGGATGAGCAGCGTATATACACACACCCTTCCCAGGCTAGGAAGTTTTTTTTTAAATGCCACAGCAGCACAAAAACCCACCAGGATTCCACACGGCCGGATCGCCCGACGTCTGAGCAAGCCTGTGCGCAGGCAGCTCCATCCCCTCCCCGTGCTCCAGCTCCACGCGCCATCGTACGCCTGCGTTTCAGGCATCCCACGTCCCAGGCACCGACAGAAGAATGACAGCGACAGCGCCATATAAAAAGAATTTAAAAGGGCTTTTTCATTTCTTAATTTAGGTAGCGCTGCTCAGAGGACCGATGGCAAGGCTCATTCCAGGGATGTTTGGAATCCAATCTAAATCATAGACTGGCCTAGGTTGGAAGGAACCTTAGAGATCATTTAATCCAACCTCCTTGTCGTGGGCAGGGACACCTCTCAACTACATCAGGCAACACATGGAGACTTAAAAATTAAAATAAAGCCCAATATTCATCTCTACGTTACTTTTCCAGGCTGTTTATACTTCTTGGGTGTTAGGTGCATTTTTTGAGCCTCCTTACAACGGCACGTCCCTGCCATAAATCAGTTCCTGTATTACTATGCACTGTGACAAAACTTCATGCAATCTAATACCAAGAGCAAACAAGCAACTACTGTTCTTGTTTGAATATAAAACTATATTCACCTCTGAAGCACTGGGACGAGATGCTTGCATTACGTGCTATCCAAACCAATCAAAATAGCCCTGCAGGGATTTCAGGGAAAAGTTAAATTTACTGTTGTGTGCTATATACCCTAAGTGCCTTCGAGTTCACAGATTGCTTCCAAAATGCTCTTTGGAGAATCAGACAGCCGTTTCGACACAGCCACATCCCAACTGCCTTCCTCAAAACTCAGAATGACTTCTGAGGCCTCTTACTGAGCGTAAAAGGTAGGGAACTCTGCAGCCCATGGGTGCTGTGCCCGCAGAATGCAAGAGAAGAGGCTCTTCTCAGGCAGGAAGTCCCTTCTGAGTCTTGAAGCTTCATCCCCTCTTCATTTTCACTCTGGAAGGACTTACATTCATGGGAACACTATAGCCAAAGGTTGAGAGAGTAATGAACCTGAGCCCTTCCAAAGCAAGACTTCAATATCCTCTGTAGGTTTTTTTTTCTCCCCTTCTTCTTTCAACCCATTCCTACCATGGCTGTACCAATTAGGCACTGGCAGTCCTCCCTAACTGCTATTTATGATTTCTCTCAGTCATAGATCTTCCCTGCCTACTCAGCGGTCAATTTGACCAACAAACCTCTGAAGTGACCATTTCCCCTCGACTATAAATCTCTTCTGCAAGAGGCACTCTGCTGAGCCACAGGAACAAGTCCAAAACCTGAGTCTCTGGAGGAGTTGGGAATTATTAGGAATAAGAATAAAAATGTTTGTAAAAAGGGGATACTGTTAGGGAAACAAAACTGGGGAGGAGGGCAGATATTTTTTCGGTAAAAAAAAAACAAAACAAAAAACCCACCCCAAAATGAAAGCAAATAAGAAGAGGAAAGGACAACTGGAAAGAAATGTTAAAATAAACACATTGGGGCAATGAAGGACACTCAACTATGGCACACGCTCTCACCTCACTACTCCCTTCTTCAACAAATCGAGATGGCTACTGTGTGTCTTAAAATTCTGTTACCTATTGGGAAAAGCTTAGTTTTACACACAGGTAAGACCTGTCCTTCATTGCTGGTGCTTTATCATGCCATTCAGACAAATATATCTGCTTTAAATGAGGGAGGAAAAAGAGTTACTGTAACTTTGGTGTTGGCAAAGACAAGAAATCCTCGAATACCAGCAAAAAAAAAAAAAAAGAAAAAAGCAAAACCAGAAGTAAAAACACAGCTTCTCTATTCGCTGCTTACATTGGCTTGAAATTTGAAAACGAAACACCAAATTGTATCTACTGTGAGAGTAATTGTAGCTATCTGCAAGACAATGATTTGTCCCAATCATTATTAATATGATGATCACTGAAACAGGGAACAGTAATAACTTGCTCATTCTTGCACCCTAGAGAAAGGCAAGCTGCTTTTCAGGAGTTGCCTGCAGAAGTTTGAGTCTCTAACTTTGAAAACCTTTAATGCAGAACGACTTGTTTCTTCAGAAATGTTGGATTTAAAAGAACCTAGTAAGAAGTAAATAAAACATACAGCAAAATTGCCTCAGAGGAATTCAACAGGCGCCTGATAAAAGCCTTCTCCAGATATTTTCCTGCTGTCCCAGTTACTCACCAGAAATACTTCACTGTACAGCTAAAAAAAAAAACCAAACGACTCTGAACACTTATCTGCTTTTAGCTTGCCGTTAGCAGCACAGTTGCCACTTTCTATTTTGTCCCTCAACTTAAAATAATCTGTGATTCTTCTAAAGCGAGCAGGGAAGGCATACCAGGACATTAAGGGGAGCAGAAAGCCACACGGCGCCCGCTCTCACCGGGAGCCAACGTCAAGCTAGGAAATGTAAGAAAGCATCAACTCTGCAACCCCTTGGAGCAAGCCTGTTACTCGCAGGGAAGCGATACGGCGCAACGGTTATGAATAAATGGCTCAAGAAGCTCTTTATTTCCTATTTCACTTCCAAGATCCCAGCTGGTGGAAGTCAACTGGTGGAAGTCAATGCGAATTAGCAAGGTAGATGGCTTGGTTCTCTCTCATGTCTAGTTTGCCCACCAGGTAAGCAAAAAGGCAATTACATCACCTGAAAGAGTAATTACACCGACTGAAAGAGCAGAACAGAAGCGTAAGGGCTGCGCAAATCAAGCAGCGAGCTGTTTGAATGCCGAAATGTCACGGTCTGCCCTGCCAAGTCGGAGACAAGTTTGATCCTGCCTTACAGATAAAGACAAATCCAGCAAGATTAACAAAACATGAGGAAAAAAAAAAAAACAACCCGCAACAATTAAAAAGCTTGGTAAACTTCCTATTACAACTATGTAAATAGCCACAGACTATGAAAACAAGCATTCCAGAGGACCTAGAAAAGTAGCTATTACATGGTGCCACAACAGCAGTGGTGTCATTAGAGAGGAATGAGCTATTAAAATAACATCTCTTGGATGAAATTTTATCAGGTATAACACCATCCAAAATCACCTGGTGGGAGACTTTCTCCCAGAAATTCAGTTTGGTTACCCATTCAAAGAGTGTCCGTGGCCTTACTTTAATTTCCAAAGATCATTAAAAAAAAAAAAAAAAACAACCCAGGAAAAAAAAAAACAAACCCTAAGCAAAGTAACCTTGCAATTAAGTATTAACTGGCGTCACTGAAAGCGTCAGTCCCTCTCCCAGACACTTCACTGGAGGAACCACGGAGCAGCTGATTAGACGGTCACTCCCTTCCCTCTTTCAGTTCAGGGCTAAGAAAACATGTGAACAGATTTTGCAGTCCCATAAGTACAGGTTTCCTTCAGTGGCCATATATGGAAAAAAAAAAAATCTCTAGGTATGGATTTGCTCCGTGTTATTATGCACTTCTCTCTCATTTGCTCACCAAGGAGGCTGTTTTACTGGGAGAGCTGGCATTCTCAGGAACGTCCTCCCTACATCGAGCCATCGCACAGAAACACTTGCGACGTCCTTCGAGCATCGATAGAAAATACTGGAAAACAACTGAAACACAACCTAGATTTCCCAGGAGCTCCTGCACAGAGCTGGAAGTCTGGCAGGGTTTAAAGCTGACGCTTAAAACCTGGCCTTCCCAAACCTGAAGGCTCTCTCCAAAACGACGGACCTTAGAGAATACGAGCTATTGTGACAAACGGTAACGGCCCGTTTGTTTCTGATGGGAGTTTTAGTGCCATACAGACCTGGTTTCTGCAGGAATCTTGTGCCAAACCACCACTAGAAATATTTTGCAGTAAATTGTTTGCATTTTTTTCTAGCTAGCACTAGCAACAAAAATAGATTGAGCATTTGTACATAGGAGATGCTGAAATAAGAAACATGCTACATACCATTTTATTTCACTTTTGGGGCCGTATGCACTAGTTTCCTTATGAAAGGTCAAGAGGTTTGTTTTGCTCAGGATTATGCAATAGGAAGCAAAAGTCTTTTTCCAAAGCACATTTAAATGGTAGAGTGGGCTCACCCACAATCAATTCTTCTGAAGAGGCCACAGCTCATCAGAGATTTGAACATCAAAGAAGAATTAAGTACGTGCATCACCACAAATCCACGTGGGGTTTTTAACCCTCCACACCAGAAGAACCGCCGCAAGCTGCAATTTGCCTCCCAGCACCTCTTCATTAAAGTCCCCGAGCAGCTAAAAAGGAAAAGGTCTCTGTGGAAGTGTAGCAACCTCTCCAGATAACGCCAGAACCCTGCTTTTAACAACAGCCTGCTACTCCCACATCGGTCAACCCTAGAATTAGCTGCAAGCTCGAAGCCTGGGATGCTGCCAGGTCCTAAACCCAGTTCTTGGCTCGTAACAACCAGCGTGGCAGGGAAGTGCCTCATCGGTGAATACTCTTGGCTGCAGCAGGACTACAGAGCCACCGCTGCAAGGGCGTCTCGTGGTCTGTGAAGCAGCCTTCGAGCAGCAGCTCTACGTTCGCGGAGCAAGCAACTGGGCTGGCGTGAACCTAGGCTACAGCACAAGGTGCTGCCCATTCAAGGGGATGAGAAGTTGTTGAGGCTTGTCAGAGGTGGCGTAAGGCAGCCTACGCAGCACTCAGACACCGACAATAGCCATAAAGCACCTTCTAAAGATGGTGAAATTTTACCAATTCTGGCAGAGATAAAAGCGACTTGGTTCCACAGTTCTCTCAAGTACCCACAGCAGGAGGGAAGGGAAGCAACGTCACCACAGACCATTTTATGTTTCCACAGTTTGAAAAGAAAACAAAAAGGAACTGTCACAAAGATCATTTCCTAAGCCTGTATTTTTAAAGATGTTTTGTCTGCTTAGCAGGTGTCAGAACTAAAAAAGAACACAAAAAAACCTTTCATACAGAAGCAACACTACATAAAGAAAATTTGTGGGGAAATCATATCTGTCGAAGAGAAACTAATCTTACACTTTCCATGACTTGGCACTCCATCTAAATTTGCAAGGAAAATCTATTACTATCACACAGTTGAGGTCTCCTGACGGAAGTTAAAATCCAACATCTTCTCACTTCAATCTACTGCTCCTCAAGAGGGTTTCTAGTGTTTGGATTCCAGAAGTTCTTGCTCTGGGACGGCAGCCTGACCATGCAATTATGGTCATTAGTGATGAATGATGGTTATGACACGTTTTTTCTACCAAGCTAAGACTCTCACAATACACGCAAGAATGACTTGTTCACCATTTCTTTTCTGGAAAAGCATCTCTCAAACTGTGGATATCAATATAGAATTAGGAACTTGATTCAAGAAATAATCAAATACATAAGACTGACTTTCAGAACATCAGGCAAACTCTCGGATTTTATTTTACACATCCTTCATTAAGTGACAGGAAATTTTGTGCAGCTGAACAAAGTTAGCAGAGCAGAAAGTTCTTTTAGTGAGCTATGGTGTTAAATTAGCAAGCAATTATGCTTGCTAAACAGAAGTGTGAAGAAAGAAAACCTGAAGAAGTACAGATCCAAGAGGACCAAGAACTACCAGAAGCTTATTCCATCTGATTAACCAGCTGCTTGCATTTCAGCCGACACAGCTGTAAAAGTTATGGATGAAGCGCGAAGGCAAAAAATTAACCAGAACAGAAGAACTTCCAGAGCTCTTTCCACAAATATTTTCCTTTTAACCTAAAAGCCAGCACTGAAGGAAGACACGTCAATTTATGGCCATGTTTAGACGCTCATCCTGCACACGTGTCTCCAAGGTCAGGTGGACAACCTCACAGCACGCCCG
>NW_009712215.1:0-16481 GCF_000703405.1 Apaloderma vittatum
GCAAGTGAGCACCAAACCCTGTAGCTGAAAACTCAGTGATTAAGTCTTGATCATTGGAATATCTTGATTTATAGTCTTCATTATTTTTGTCATATTAATCTATACTTAAAGCACAATACATTCGTAACCATGACAGCTACAGAGTGTTTGCAGTGAAAGCCAGGATCACTCATGCAATCTCATAGACCTGCACATAAAGTCCAGAGAGAAACACAAAATAACTCTTAAAGAAATAAAAGGGGTGAAATTTAGAAAGCTGCTAACATGCTTTTTCCCCCCCCTCGCTATCTCCTCTGGCTTCTTGGATTAGGAAGTTGACTTGGGAGAACTATGTATTGTTTCTATTTTAAATATTCTCCTGGACCATTCATGCCCTTCCAGAGTAACAAGGGGGTAGCCCCTGGCACAGACGACGCTTTTGGTTATTTTCTGAGAAATTCCTCATTCCTAATAGTTGGAGCAGGAGCAAGACATGGGCTTTCTTGCTCCTGCTGTCCTTTTTTCCTTGGCAGGGTGGGAAGGGACCAAGAAGGAGGGGGAGAAGGGAGTGCACGGTGGCTCGGGTGGTGGAAGCAGGGGACGGAGATGCTCGATATCGTGAGGGCTCTAGGGAGATGTTGGCATCGGAGCAGCAGATGCTGAAAGAAAGCACCAGTCGGGTTCCTTCTTCCCCCTCCCTTGTGTGAGAGTGTTTCAGGCAACAGTTTGCTTAAACAGAAACTTTTTGGTAAAATCAGGGAAAGGGTAGCGTGGTGCAGCAGGTCACTAACAGAAATCATGTTTGGAGAGTAGTACGTGAAGGAAGCGCTGGGGGTGCAGGTGTCCCATGTGCTGGAGATCTGGGGGAGGTGCCAGTTGGATTTGGGTTTGGATGTATGTTGCCCATATTGTTAGATGCTTCTGCGTCTGAGGAAGCGGTATCTGCTGCAGGAGCTTTAGAGCGGTATGAAAAACATTCCCTCTAAAAATACCGGGAAGCTCCCTCCACCCCCATTGTTTATTGGAAACTTTTCCCCCCTCTTAAGATATTTGATTATGGTGTAATGCAGCTAATTTAAGCATCTGTTTATCACTGCCTGGCTAGACTGAATGTGAAATTTCAATTGAATTAGCTCCCAAGAGAGCTTTGAGCTCTGAGGGTAAAAGAAATCATTTTCTCTCCATTCCCTTGGGATTGCCAATACAAAGAATTCATCTAAATAGTTTACATGCGTTTTGAAATGTTGCATCTACTAGACTTGGGTTTGTTGTTAGTGGAAAATTGCCAGTGTGAGTGGAATATCGGCTTTTACTCGACTATGGCAGTGTTACGACGTGGTAGTACAGTGTTTGGAAGGGCTGTGCAAGCATTTGCATTTCAGTAATTCATATTTGATCAATAAATGCACGTGTTTTATTTTAGAACAGAAGATAGCTTATAAACCTGAGCTTGCTGCAGCCTCAGATGTAAGATGCTCCCAGCCCAGTAGCTTCTCCAGCTCTTCCAGTCGCGTGTCACAATAAAATGAATTATTGCTCTGGGCTGCTGGTGGGCCCCTGTGAGCCCCTCGTCACCACCAAGGCTTTGTCTCCTCCTGGATATTTCTGTGTGCGCATGTTATTAAAAATATTTTCCCTTCCACAAAAAACAGTAGATTTCCTCTTTGATGTCATCATGTCAACAAAGATCTGGGAGAGGGCAAAGTACTGGTTTTTCTTGCTCTGCAAAAAACGTAGTTACTGAGTTTACGTCTTCCCTGTCATTCAGATAGTGTGAAGAGAGGAGATTTGCCTTCTGGTTTGCATTTCTTGGACTTGAAGTGGAATCTGCTGCCGTCCACATGCCGAAGTTTTGCAGATGTGATTTATAGGTGCTTTTACTCTGGACTGGGCTGCTCTTCTGGGGGGCAGGGGCTACCTTCACTCAAAGTGGGAAGTGTGGGCCTGTCCGTGAGCTCGAGGCAGCAATCCGCAGGCCGGTGATGCCCTGGTGTTTGTCCACTGCTCTCGCCAGAGGATGAGCAAGTTCTCCTCTCGCTCAGTTTGCTGACTGGGAAAGTGCCTCAACATAAATAACTGTGGGCCACGTTTCCAGATGCAAGCGAGGACAGAAAGATCAAGCTTCTTGATGGGAATACGAGCTACTTTGTGCCCATTACCTGAGTCTCCCCAGTGGAACACCACTGGACCCTTTGGCTCAGATCTTCTGGCTTACCTGGAGCTGCAGTGTACAAATTAAGGGGAATTTCATTCAAGCAATCCCAATAACAGTAACATTGGAAGGTGTCATGACAGCATGAATGCTTGTACCCCAACTATTGTACCCCAAACCAGCGTGCAGGTAACCTAGATGGTGAACAGACCAAAGGGGGTGGATGGCAGAAGTTGTTTTGCTGACACCATTCCTGTTGCCAACAATTGCAACTAAGAATTAGCAGGTCCAGCTAGCAGTAGTGAGATGCTTCATCAGCAAACACCTTCACACCAGGTTGCCTTTTATGATGTGGATCGTTAAAATTTGCTCTCACACACGTATTGGGGCAGTGGAGAGAAGCCTCTTTAAAGATCTTCTAGCAGTGATAGCAGTAAGAAGGTTGGAGGTACCTGTGCAGAGTGAATGCCTGTTGATTATCTTGGAATGGAGGCATGCTGAGACCTGCGAGAGTTAGCCCAGGCTACAGCTAAACTTGTGCCATCACCCAGTTAGTCTTTCAGCCTCCTGTCCTGGTTTGATTTTTATCAAGTATAAAAACCTTCTCATTATGTTCAGTGGGATAATTTTAGATGACACAGCAACTGGGATGACAATCAAAAAGCAGAGCCCGAAAGCTGGGAAGACTTTTCAGTGAAACAAGTGACAGCGTAAAGAAGTTTTAGAGTTTGATTGCTCAGGAGTTTGGTCTTTCTGCGGTCTTTCAAGTGGTTGGTCTCGTCTAATGGTAAAGACTATAGAAATTAAATGCCACGCGCGCAGTGTATTTTCATGACGACTGTAGTCAGCAGTAGCTCCTACAGTCATCACAGGGAGAGTTTGAAGAAAGAGGCCCAGTATCGCTTGCTTACTTGTCAGTATTTTCTTCAGTATCACAGAACTGTGTAATGGCCTAGGCTGGAAGGGACCTTAAAGGTCGTCTAATCCAACCTCCCTGTCATGGGCAGGGACACCTCTCAACCAGCCCAGGTTGCTCAAGGCCTCATCCAGCCTGGCCTAGAACATCTCCAGGGAGGGGGCAGCCACAACCTCTCTGGGCAATCTGTTCCAGAGTCTTGCCACCCTCGGACTGAAGAATTTCTTCCTGAGATCCAATCTAAACCTCTTCTCCTTCAATTTAAATCCATTTTCCTTTGTCCTATCGCTGGACACTCTTGCAAAAAGTCTCTCTCCAGCCTTTCTGTAGGTTCCCTTCAGGCACTGCAGGCAGGGCTAAGGTCCCCTTGGAGTCTTCTCTTTTCAAGACTGAACAATCCCAGCTCCCGCAGCCTGTAGCAGAGGTGCTCCAGCCTCTGGATCATCTGTGTGGCCTCCTCTGAACTCGTTCCAACACATCCACGTCCCTCTTGTGGTGGGGACACCAGAACTGGACGCAGTATTCGAGGTGGAGTCTCACAAGAGCAGAGTAAAGGGGGAGAATACCCTCTCTTGACCTGCTGGCCACACTCCTCTTGATGCATGGGGAGATTGACTGTGTGAAGTACTTGTTTGCAGAGGCACTGAAAGTTATTCACAGACTGCAACCATCTAGGAACAAGTAAGGTTTTAAATTATAGCAACATTCAGCATAAGCAGCAAAACCATAATTGTGGTTGACAGTTGGACTAGCTTATCTTAGAGATTTTTTCCAACCTGAATGATTCTATGGTAAAGATCATTCCGGATTTTTATTCCAAAACAGTAGTAGACCAGAAGATGTTGAAGTTTGGCCCATGTTGAGAGATGCTAATAGTCCATATTCCCTTTCTGGCTCAGAACATGGAACTGTTTTGACAGTGTAAGTATACTTTAAAATGATTAATCCTGACAGGGTTGATAGTAACGGAAGAAAATTTATTTTGAACTCCAAAAGGGAAATTTATCTTAATGAGTAACTCACACTGTCAACGGCAAAACCCTGTTACTGCGTGTGATAGGATTTAGAGAGTCTCATGATGGGAAAGGAGAGGCCTTGTAATTTTAAAGTACATGAGTAGGAGTAGAGACAGCCCGTTCTCCACAGGCATCCATAGGCTTCCCGTGTGCCCCCAGCCCAAGGTGCTTCACCTGTGCCACTCTCACCTTGCTTGTAAAACATTAAGAACAAAATTAGTATTATTTTGCTCCTTGAACCAACACGTTGCTCTTTTAGGAGAGATGTGCAAAGATACCGGCTGCTTACAATAAAATAGACGCAGGAGTTTGCGTAATGTTAAAAGCAAGCACCTATGTGAGAAGAGTCGTGGAGCGTTTCCAAACCCAAGTAAGCCCCACGTCACAAGAAGTCAGAAGTCTCCCTTGAGTGAAGATCATTACCCTCAGGGCGCATGTTGGTCACTCTTTAAAATTCTTATAAAAACAAAGAAATTAATTATCCAGTATAAGCACAGGGCATATGTCTCCTGGCAAACATTCAATTAACTTTTTTAGTGCTTGCTACTTAATGTTGTGTTTGACCAGCCGAGCATTGAGAACGACTTTCCTTTGAAAGGCAGCTGGGGTGGAACGAGGCTTTGAGCTGGAGCTTCGCTCCGGCGGCCAGTTGTGGCTGGTCATCAACATTTTTCCCATGATCGTTGAGTGTGGAGCTGGTTATATTTTACTTATGCATGCAAGATGTAGTTTGCTTTGGGACAGATTTTTTTTGGTGTTTTGGGGTTTTTTTGTTGGCTGGATGATGTTTTATTGAGAATATAATTTAGCTCGTTTTGCAAGCATGGACTGGATTGCAGTGGTTGAGCATGAACTACCAATTAAAAGCAACTATATAGTACTTCTAATTCCCATGACTAATGGCCTGAAAATATGGAGCTCTTTGACCTGGATCCAATCCAAGCTACAGATGAATTATGCTACATAGATCACATTTTGTACTGTTAAAATGGCAAGCGGCAACCCCAGACTTTTAAGAAATGCAGACTTCTGAAGGATGAGCTGACACGGTGAGAGATGTATTTTGAGAATAACACATGAGAAAAACAATTATTTTTTTGTAGAACTCTTACCTGTTTCTGTATACATCAATATAATTTATAATCTCCTTCCGCATTTAATCTCCTGCTGTTTTGCTAACAAGTGATTATGTACCGAAGCAACTGGGGTTTTTTATTGAGTGTCAGATGTCCTTCAGATTGGCAGTAAAAATCTCACTGCTACTGGACTCGATCGTCTTCAAGATCTCTTGCAGCTGAAACTATTCTATGATTCTAAATACTTTTTTTTAATTGTCCTGTACGTAGAGATTCTCGCGTTGATCTGTGATTCTCATACGTGGATTATGCATTTTTTTTTCTCAAAAAGGACGCTAAAATTGTGAAGTTTGGTGTTAAATCCAGTAATCTAAACAGCTGAGTTTTGTCATTCTTGTAGCAGAACGAAATGAAGTCTCTGGGTTAAACTCCAGGCCAGGGTTGGGCTGCTGAAAACTGTGTAAATATGCAAGGCGACGGAGCTTATGTGAAGGCAAGTGCTCTGCTCGTCAGTCGAGGGAGTGATTACGTGGCAGGGCAGTAGGAGCTCTCTTGGAAACAGGGGAAATTATCAGCGTACCAGGACAGAATGCAAAGGTCGATCTGCGGAATACAAATAAAGTATTGAGCACCAGGTTCTGCCTCACGGAGCTGGCGCTTTTGGAACCGCTGTGATAAATGCACTGATAAATTCGAGGGAATGAGTGCTATTGCAAAAGCCTGATGAAGGCTAGAAAGTGTCCAGCTAGTAGGAATTGCATTGCTTGGTCAGGCACAATGAAATTAAATAGAATT
This sequence comes from Apaloderma vittatum, assembly GCF_000703405.1. NCBI lineage: Eukaryota > Metazoa > Chordata > Aves > Trogoniformes > Trogonidae > Apaloderma > Apaloderma vittatum. The sequence goes on from NW_009712215.1 coordinate 5,935, forward strand.
TGCTTTAGTGAAATTGCATCAAGGATGATTAAAGGTGCTGCTGGGAGAAGGTGGTGATCACCTTTCACTGACACCACTTCAGTGACTCTGCCACTTACTCCTTACATCTGGTTTGTGGTTTTTTCTCCTTTGCTCTTTTCCTCTAACTTCAAGGTTCCTCTCCTGATCCTGATCCCTTCCATCGCTGCGTTGTGCCCCTGTCTTGAGCCGAGAGGTAACAGCAACGGCTGCTTCAGAGACCAGGGAGCTTGTCAGCACCGTTCCTTGGGACCATGAGAGTTTCATAGAATGGTTTGGGTTGGAAGGGACCTTAAAGTTTATCTAGTTCCAACCCCCTGCCATGGGCAGGGACACCTCCCACCAGACCAGTTTGCTCAAAGCCCCGTCCAACTTGGCCTTGAACTTTTCCAGGGAAATTCTGGGGAGAGTTTGCCCAAATACACCAGGTCCTACACCTTCCCCCCTACTGAGTGTTCTTCATTCCCCTGTTCTTTGATAACTGCATTTTGAGTCAAGATGTGGCCTTTTAGCTTTGCTGTCAACAGCTCATCTGCAGAACACGGCACCTTCTTGCTTAGGTGGGACTGAGCCACGTGAGTCGGAACTGCTGCCCGCTCCTTCCACAGCTTGGCCGGTTGGATCTGCGATCGGGATTCCATTCCGTATCTCATTTCCGAAGTCACCAAAGCAGTCTCTGATCCCTGCCTGTTAAAACCACCTCTGGTGTGGTATCACAGGCTGCTCACCTCTGTGGCTCAACTGCTTTTTGGCTCTTTTCTTGATACAGAAAAGTCGAGTCAAATTACTGTTCGTTTTGCTTTAATAGTTTTGCGTCTCGCATTAGGTCTTAAAGGGGCCTTTGGCCTCATGGGTGTTGAACAATGACTTCTGAGACAATTCACATCTTTCCAGTTGTTTTGCTTTCCTAAAATACGACGGCAAAGCAGTGCCCGGCGGCTGCGGGTGGGACCCAGGGCTTGTTGTGCTCCGCTGTGTTTGCAGGGGAGCTCTGATACCACAAATCTGAACTTTGAGCAACTTGAATTGGGGATTGCCCCAGATGGGCTAGGAGTGCAACCAGTGTTTTTAAGGTGAAACAAAAAACACATGGCACATGGAAATAAGGGCAGACGTGCATAACTATGTGTAACATCCGCATGTTACCAAGATGGGACAGCATCTCATGATTTTTTTGTTTCTGTTTGATTTTTAAATGATCCCCTAGTGATGGGACCAGATTTACCTACTCTAAATAAAAAGAAACACCTTCAAATTCGTACAAGATTGCCTTGGCACTCTAGGTGGTGCCTGTTTCTTCAGTGTATACATTTTTTGAACAGTTTGGCATTTTACCTCTTCTTTTGCTGGTTAATACTAGACTGAGAAGTGTAAAGGAATATTTTTCATGATTACAGTCATTGGAGCACTGCATGTGCAGAACTATATTCGGTCATTTATTCCCTCTTCATTTTTGTACCAATTGTAGCATGAACTAATTATTTTCTCAGCTTGAGATGCACTGGAGTTGTGTTTGATAACTGTTTATTTTACAGAAGCTTTTTTTGAAGGAGTTACCTCAGCTTAGATGTGAGGTCTTCTGCTCTGCTCTCTTCAAAGGCACCGGGAAGATCAGGGACTTTGCCGGTGGGAGAAAAATGTGGGCAGTAGATTGGTACGCTGCTTTGTTCCATGTATGCGTATCCAGGTGGAAAGTTAATGCTGCTACTAACAGAATTTACAGAATTATAGAATGTCTTAGGTTGGAAGGGACCTTAGAGATCATCTAATCCAACCCCTGCCATGGGCAGGGACACCTCTCAACCAGCCCAGGTTGCTCAAGGCCTCATCCAGCCTGGCCTAGAACATCTCCAGGGAGGGGGCAGCCACAACCTCTCTGGGCAATCTGTTCCAGAGTCTTGCCACCCTCAGACTGAAGAATTTCTTCCTAAGATCCAATCTAAACCTCTTCTCCTTCAATTTAAATCTATTTCCACTTGTCCTATCACTGGAGACTCTCGTAAAAAGTCCTTCTCCAGCCTTCCTGTAGGTTTCTTCTGCTACATGTTGGCATGTCCCTTGTATTGCCCAGACAGCAGCAGGAGTAGCCACGTGGAACCATTTGGCTCGGAAGAGATGAGGAGAGAGAGAAACTGAGATGTTTCAGCAAAAAAATCAGCACGCCCCTAGATTTAAGCCATTTCTCTTTGCTTATGCCGGCAATCGGAGCCACCAAAATGCTGCCTTCTCTCTGCCATTGACTCCCTTCTAAAGGGTTTGCTGTTGACCAGTACAAAGGAACCTGAAAATACACCATGGAGCTCAAAACTTGCACCAAAATGGAGCTGTATTAATAATAATAATGACAATTGAAGAGTTCTAGTTTCCTACCGATGTAAATTGGCTCCATAAATTTGACACCACGTTTAGCTTCTGAGGTGATAGTGCATCAGATTACACTGAGTGGTTATTTTCCGTGGCATGTCAGTGAAGTAGAAACTAATATTCTATATTGGCATTTCAGAAGATGTTTCTTCAGAGGGTCAAGCTTTTGGTGAGGATTTAAAGACTATTAGCGCAAATGCGACTGTTCTGTGTGTTTTTCAATTCAGGCATACAGAAAATGTTAACAACTTCATATTTTGGTTTGGAGGTATAGATGGCAGAGTTTTAGAACATAAATAGATACTCTGCATGGCCAAATAAAAAAAACCAAACAACGAAATAACAGTTAAAAGAGTTCATTATGTTCTTATTTCCATAATTTCCTTAGTTCCTTAACTTACTCTACACTCAAGCGTAAGATATTTTCTCGGGGCATCGGATGTAGGATTTGATAATGCAGGAAGCAGTAAACGATGACCAATTCTTTACAGTTGTAACTGTAACAGCTGGTTAAAAAAACTGGCAGGCTGTTCTTTAATAGAAAGTGAGGTTCTCAATTGCACTAGTATTTTCCTTGAAAGGGACTTGGCTATCTGTAGAAAACTGCCTTTTTGTGGTAAACCAGAAAACTTTTTTTTTTTTCCCTCGTAGAGAAGAGTTTTTCACGGGAAACCATTTTCTGACCGGCTTTAGATAGCAAAGACCACTCAGAGGTTTTTTTTTCCCCAACTAAATGCTAAACTGTCAACATTATGTGAGCTTTGCTGGAAGCAGCAAAGGCCTTTGCTTTTTTATCCTTTCCCAGTACCCCAGAAAAGGAAGAAAATGAAATAGAATATAAACACCAGGGTATTTATTTTTTATTGTACATTTTTGCCCCCAAAGTTGTTACTGAGAGCTTTAGCTGCTTTGGTACTTTCCTGTCTTCTCTCCTATGAACCTGGGCTTCTTGCAGCAGCAGGGGTAAACGGGAGGAGGTTACGTTGGCTTTTTCCTGGAAGGTGAGACATTTTTGCCAAACGTTGATACAGCAAAAGCTTTTCAAGGGAGAGACCCTTGACAGGACGAGAGGGCACGGCCTGAAACTGCGTCAGGGGAGGTTCAGGTTGGGTCTCGGGCAGCCCTTCCTCACGGAGAGGGTGCTCAGGCACTGGGATGCTCTGCCCAGAGCAGGGGGGAGTCACCATCCCTGGAGGGGTTTAAGGAGAGGCTGGATGTGACACTTGGTGCCCTGGTCTGGCCCATGTGGGGGTGTTGGCTCATAGGCTGGACTTGATGATCTCAGAGGGCTTTTCCAGCCTCGACAATTGGGTGATTCTGTAATCTTGTGGTGGCAGTGAGGCTTGCTGGTGGCGCTGGGTGTTTGCTGAGCTTTGTGCTTGCCCATTAAGTTTCCTTTACTCTCTGCGCAACATCGGCATTTATTTGCATTTATTTAAAGCAAAACGATGTCAGAAGGTACTTCATTAAGACAATCATACGTCTCTTTGGATTGCCCTAGAAATACTTCAGCACTGAATAGCATTTATCTTTCTTGTTGCTGCAATAGCAGGTATCATTCCCAGGCTCTGCTGGAGCAGCTTTGGTCAATTTGTGCAGCAAATCAGTGGCCAGGCTAGTATTAGTGTGTAAGATTTCTTGACTCGTGGCCACCTTAAAAAACATCATAGTTTTGAAATACCTGTGTTTTGTTAGCATTTTTAATGAAAAAAAAAAAACAACAACAAACCCAAATGAACATTTGCATAGTTTTCATTTTGGCAGTCATCTGTTCCGAAGTCACAGCCCAAACAAGCGAAATCAGAGTTGTGAGAGATGAAAAAACAACTTTATTGATGTTCTTAGTTCTTGGCAGTTGCTATGGCAATCGGCTGCCACGGATTCCCCTGTAATGGTTCTGGTGCGTGGCTGCTCCCCACAACAATCGCATTGGAGGTGCATCCTCCCTGCTAATGGAGATGGTAAAAATATCTTAGCTACACATATACCGTAAAATTAGAGTTTCATGGTACTTGGCATGGTAAGAGTTATAGGCCCATGTGTTTGGGTGGTGGATTGCTTTTTTTTTTCTTGTAGCAGTACAAAGTGTGAGTCGACTCCCAGAAGTTTGTCCAGTGGGATAACTCCAAATAAAATATCTTTTCCGGTTTTCCCTCCGGCCGATGCCAAAGCAACCCAGCTGTGTAACTGTGGTGAAGGGGTAACATTTCACAAAATATGTTTTTAAGACTGTAAAACTTTATTTGAAAGGCAGAAGCGGAACTCTTGGAATGCACTTCCTTATTCTTCACCTCCAAGGCTCAACTCGAGGAGCGTTTTGGTGGCATAGGGCGGCGTCTTGTTTCTGGCTCTAAACGGTGTCTTTTCCAGTTTCTAGCAGGGTTTTCATTAATTTTAAATTGTGTATTTACAGGCTGAGTATTTCCTTCCTCACCAAACGATAGCTTTTCCTGCAGCAGGCTGTAGCCCTCGGGATCTTCACCTCCAATGTAATGGGAGTGTGATTTTGGAGCACTCAGCACATCAGAATTGGACCCAGCTGTGTTTAATTCAGTGTCCCAACAGCTGATCAGTAGCAGGTTAGACCAGGAGGAAATCCATTGGAAAAATTTGATTATTAACACGATGCTGTAGAAATATGGGGAGGGAAAAGGTGAGAGATCTGGTTTTGGTTTTTGGTCGCTGTTTTAATTTGGCTACGTAGTTCGTAAAATGCCCACAGATTGTGTGCGTTGGTTGTAACGTGAACATGGATTTTTGTATCCTGAAATCCGCGTGCACGGGAAATCTGGTTTTGGCTGTGGAAGAGTTGTGCACAGGGCACAGTGGATTTGAGGAAGATGGGTGGGGATGGGCTGCCTGTACAGGAGGGTTTATGTTGAAACATATATTCAAAAATAAACCCAGAACAAAGTAATTTCAGGCCTTCATATGGCTGCTCAACTATAATCTCATTAACTTTTCTTTTAATTAAATGTGGAAGCAGACTCAAGCTCTGAATTTAGGCCTAAATGTTTTTTAAAAAGGAAAATCGAATTTAAGTTGCTCCTTTTGAGGGATTTGGTTCAGGATCCACTTTACACATGGATGAGAATATTCGCCCTGGCTGATATAGGCTGACACGGATATTGTTTGAGAAACGATTATGAATAGGAGTCAAAGATCCCTGTAAAGCCATTGCAGAGACGGACGGACACCCCCAGGAAGGTGATTCAGAAGGCTTGATATCTAAACTGGATGTCAAAAAAAATCCCATAAATACCTCTGATTCTCCCCTATTTGCCTCCCCACCCTGTTCATCCAACAGAGATTTACACAAATCCATTAGCAGAAAAGAAAAAAGGTGGTTTCCTTCTTTATTTCACAGATTGGTTTGGCCTTAAACACACCGCCATCGATAAATATGCGGTTATTTAAGTTTTTAGTTTTCATGTGGCTTGTCGTTGCTAAAATGAAGAACCTGAGCTTAAAAACGAGCACGTAATGTGAATTAAATGTGCTGGTGGACAGCGAGTGTTTGCATTACGGCAACACTATCCCAGGTTCATTTCCTTTGTATATCTTGCTTCAGTTTTGCAAACTAGAGTGGGAGTTTTTTCCAGCTTTTTTCTGTATACTTTTCCAGGGCTTTTGTTTCCAAAGATGTAAATTGAAAGGGATGACATTTCCACGCAAAGACAAGAAATGTTTATTTTAAGCACACACGAGTACCCGGTTGCATTATGACTTGTTGAATCCTCTGTGCCAGACTGGCTTTGCTTGGAAGATGAATGTGAATTGGAAAAGGACTTGATCGCAGTAATTGGGCTTTACAGCTTACTCCTATTAGCCAAATCTTTGCTTCATGCTCCTCTGTTTTGTCTTTTAAGCATGCAGTAGCAATATTTAACAGGGGGTGGAAAAAAATTTCAGGGAGAGATTTTCATGGCTTCTGCTCCGTTTCTAAACGCGGGCTGAGCCTTCCCCCTCCCCAAAAAGAAGAAAACCAGGAAACAAGCCCCCAAAACCCTCAGAGCCAGCGGAGAGAAGCAAAATGAGCGAAACTTCAGATGAGTTTTGGTCAGAGGGGTTTTTTGTTTGGGGGTTTCTTTATTGCTGATGTGTGGATGGAGCAGCCCGTGGCTGTGAGGAGATGTCCCGGCCGCGGTTGCAGGTCCCCATCGACGGCTCCATCACGCTTTCAGCTCGCCGAGGAGAGGAAACCGGTTGTTTAAACCCGGCTGTACCACGGTTTCATCGTGCTTGCTTTCTCTGCCAAAGTTCTACGGAGGAAAGGAGCGAGAATATCCTCCCGCTGCCTTTCCGGAGGCATTTTTATACCTGTAAATCGCAAGAGCAATAAAACAGTGTGAGGATCAGCTGAGCTCTAGCAGGCGCTTCCTGAGGCTGCTTCACCTTGCATATATTATTTTCTTTTTGTCTGTCACATATGTGTCTGCAGAGAGTGGGCTCTTAGGCAAAATCAGGAGCGGGAATTAAATATTGTGCTGCAGGGTGGTTTGGCAAAGCTGGAGGGTTCTCATGTAACTTTGCGGAAACATCCTGCTTTCCACCGATCTTTTATTCAGCATTTGGAGATGTAAGACTTGCAGTCCTTTTTCTGGCCTGGTTTTTAATACTGGCATGCTTCTTGCACTCTACTTTCCTGTTCAGATTCCTGTATTTCTAAATGTTATATGTATGGACAAGAGTTCATAAATATATATGTTCCTTGACGGTTTCAGCTCATGCACGCGTGTACGAATATATATCCCTCGATGGAGTTTCAGTTCTGCTGCAGACGCGACGGATTTCTCCCTCTTTATCAGTGGCACCATTAGTAGAGATAGAAATGGAAACTTTTTCAACTAAAACCAGCTGGGATATCATTGATCAAGATACAGTCTAACCCAGGAAAATGGGGTGTAAGTAGTAATTGGAGCTGTAATACAGCTGAAATGGTGTTTTTCTTGCTGTTTGTTTTTAAGGTATTTCATGACCTATTCATTCTTTCTTTTTTTCCCTAAAGATATAAGTTTCCCAAAGATAAAGAGAGTTTCAGGGCTGCTAAAACAACAGATAGAGAGGTTATAATTTTGTTCTTTCATAAAATATTTAATAATATATTAGAAGGTTGCAGAAGGGTAAATATGATTCTCTAAGGAATTCTCAAATCAGTGACATCCTTTCCTTTAATGTGTTATACTTAACATTGCTGCTTAAAAGCATGGAATGAGACTTCATAGGTTCATGGTTGGTTTTTTTAAAAAAAAACAAAACAAAAAAACAACAACCTTCCCAAGACACTGGATTTACATTTTAAAAAGAAGAAACATTACAAAGACCCTGCCGTTAACTGTAGAGAAATGAGCATTTGACGATGAGTTTCAAAGGAAACGATGAAGTGGTTAGCAAGTGCTGTGACATTTGGCACGTGTGCACATTCAAGCAGTTAAGTCAAAAAGACACAGATAGAATATTGCCAGGGAACTGGCTTTGCATCTGTTTTGATGACCAAGATCTAATTTTGAACGATTTTGACAAATTAGAAACGCAGTTTACACCACTGAGTACTTTCTCCCTTAAATTTAGAGACCTAGGCAGACAAAACAACTCGCCTCGACTATCTTCTTCGCAGTACTTACTCTCCATAACCAAGTTCCGGAGTCAGCACTGGAAACTAATTTACTTTCCTTCCTACGACGTATTTTAAAGACAGAAACTAAACTATATTAAATATTTACATGTCACCAGTCACCGTAATTACCGCAGTGTTCATATTCCGTTTGCGGCGAGGGAGGGAGGTGGTCGTGCAGCATCCCGAGGCGGTTGATATTTAGGAGACAACTTCTATCGTAGCGTGATCGCTGTGAGAATACTCTAAGGCAAGGAAATACTTTTTTTTCCAATCAAATGCATTTCATTAGAAGATTCAGTCCTTGATCCTGCCTTACAATTCTCCCTTCTCAGTTGGCTGTGGGGACGTTATTAATTTTCACTGCAGGTTTGCCCAGATATGGCTCAGATTTTCCCAGTTTCTTCCCTCTGCAGTTCTTTCCATTCTCTCCCTTGTCTCAAGTACTTCTTCCCAGCATATGCCCATCGTTTTTATACTCTTCTTTGTAGGAAAGTGATATTAAAAGAGTATTAAAGCAGCCCCCAGTAAATGTGGACTCTGTGTGACTGCGTATATGGATATATGCACAAAAATATATATAGGTACATGCACAAAAATAGTTGTACATCTTCAGCCAGTTGACCTCACTGCTGATCAGTCTCCCGTCATTTTTTTGGCATTAGAAGCTGCGTAACCAATTCAGAAAATGACTTTTGGATTAATCAATATTCTGGAAATAGAGGAAAAATTCTCCCCTTTCTTACTCAGGTTTTCAAAGATCCTCTCCAGTTTCTTCTGTGTAGCACACCCAAGCCACATCCATTCCCAAAGCGGTGCTTAGGTTCTGTGCATCATGAAAGGGCATCACCCCAGATATTCAGAAGGGGCACGGAGCACCAAATTTCAGCTCCTGTGGTTCATAATGTATCAGACTTTACGTTGATGTACAGCAAAGATATTTTTTTTTAATGAAAAAAATGAATTGTACCGTCCAAATAGTGTTCCTGTCCGTTAGAAGTTAGACAGTAACACCTTGGCTGTGAACAGCTAGAAGAAACTTTAAGAAGTCTGTCATTATTTGTTACAGCTGCTCTATTATCTCTATTTTTAAATGCACACACACGTGTATGCGTTAAAACTGTGCTTTGACTTTTAGCTTCACCCCTAAAAATGCGATCATCTTAAATCAGGCCAGGAAAACCGTTATGCAGGTTTGTAAGTGCTCCTGTTGTGACGTAAATCATGCACGCAGGGTCCTGGGTTTAGGCTGAGGGAATCCCCAATCTGGAAAGTCAAACCTGAAGCTCAGGCAGAGCCAGCTCTGGTGAAAGGGAACAGATTCACAGCCCTTTGCCTAAACCTCGTCCTCCTGCACAAAGGACTTTGTCTTGTACACCCCTTGTGTTGTGAAAAGTGCAAGAACAAATGTAACGGCTGAGCTGAGCGAGAAACCTTGTTTATTTTTGCCTTATTTGCAGTCCCTTTGCTCCCCCACAGATGCATCAAGCTTCGCCGCGGTTATCTTAGAAGGATGGAAGCGGGTTGGAAATCCCATCAGGGTTCTGCGCGAGGGTCTCTGAGCGCTCCCCGTCTCCAAAATAATAAAAGGTTTCAGCTCGTCCCAGAGGGTTGTGGAGGTGGCACCGCTCCTCGCGGGGCTGAGACGCTTGTGCCATGAGTTGCTGGTTCTTCCCCCTACCCTGATGCGAAGTAGGGAGAGGTTTTGGCCACAGGATATGCAGAGCTGTGAGACCAGATAATTGGCGTTTGAAAGTATTGCCAGGCTCCTGTAAAACTGTGGTTTTTTATCATCGTTGCGGAGAGTTGTTCATTTTAATTTTTTGGGTGCTGGCAGTTGGAATAAACGTGCTAATGTTTCAAAAGGCTTAATAGCGCGTCGCTTTTATGGGGAAACAGAGTTCCAGAGGAAATGATGGCTTGATTCTGTGCATATTTTCTGCAGTAAACATTTTTGGCATTCCTTTTTTGGTTTTTCCTTTTTTTTTTTTTTCTTTCTTGAATACTTTATTTTTCCTCCTTGGTTTAATGCAGCATAACCTCCTTTAAATTTAGTGGGAAGTGTAAACGTATGTAATGCTTTTTCTGTGGTTAGAAAATACATGTAGCATTAAGTTATTAAAGCCTGACTTTAAACTATGTCTTGGGCTAATGATTTTACAGTATAATTGCTTTAGTTAATTCGAAGGCAGGTATACATACAGCTTATTCCATTTTGGCACTATAAAGTTTGCCATTGGTATTATACCTCATTTTTTATATGATTTACATAATGTGTGAAACAGATTTAATATTTTGTGTGTGAGCTAATTAGTTTCTGGTTTAGAGCCTTCATTGTATGTTCATTGGGTTTTGAACACCTTTTACAGTAGCACAGAAGGTCATTGTTGGATCTAAATTCTTTGTAGAGCAATCAATCCCATTTTAATAAAATAAGTTGCATAATTTTTAATGTAATTAAATGGGGTTACGCGGAATTGTTTTCAGCTGTAAATTTGCTGAATGGGAAGAAATACTGGAGTGATGTGTTAATTACTGCGCTCTGCTCTTT
>NW_009712215.1:16512-39116 GCF_000703405.1 Apaloderma vittatum
GGTGTAGTTAAGAGATTGCTGGACTTGAGATGAGGGCGATTTTCTGTGCAACTCTGAAGGGGTGTCCGACTTTTCCTGCTAGGAGGGCAGGAAAAAAAAAAGGAAGGTTTCTAGTGGAATTAACAAAATCTTTCCACATAACTTCGGAAGTTCCGACGTTAATGTGTCACTGACATTGATCACCGGTTGACTTGCCAAGCTCCAAACTCTTCAACAGGTGACGGCGGGGTTGGGTACCTCAAATAAATGCCCTTTTCCCAGTTCCCTGGAAAAAAATGGAGCCCCTCGGTGCACAGAGAGCATCTTCCAGTCACACCACACGCCAGCCCAAAGAAAAGTTCGTTTCCTCCAGTATGTGATCCCTACAGGAGGGCACACGCTGGGTGTTTTCCTCTCCCAGGAATTGTTTTCTTGGCTGTGTTTCACAGCCCTGCGCAGCTTTAACGGCTCCGGGCTTATTAAGAGTCTAAACAGTCTCCTGGACCCTTTGTGTCAAAGTGAGTGAAGGCTTTGGAATTCATTTTGGGATTCATTGAGCAGGAAAAGGAGTTGCTCCCAAGTGTCAGACCCTGCAGAAAGGCTGACTTCCACGTTAAAAACGGGCAGTAACACTTCTTTTTCCGACAAATTCTTTTCCGTTCCTCGCGCTACGTCAGTCTCTTAACTTCTTCAGCTTATTTCTGTACACAAAGTATTTCTAATTTGGATCTCACCTGTCTGTTTCTACCTCTCTTTTTACCAGCATAGCTCGCACATGCGCGCGTGTGCTTTTCTCCTTGGTAAAATAATTGCATTTAGCACAGAGATAACTTAATGAGACAGAACCAGAATATGGAACAGGTATTTCCCTTCCCTCTGTTAGGAACTGGTTCTTGGCTTAAAAAATAATAATGAAAATTGAATCAGCCACAATTCAAGTCCATATCTGGTGGGACAGTTGCTGAAAGTGGGACTCTGTTTATAACCCTGGGTCTGCTAAACTCGTTCGGTGGTAAAAGCAAATATTATCAGTTGCCTTCATGTTCTGTGCTATCGTGCATCTGATTGCATTTAACACATGAACAGTCTCTTATGCAGATGCTGCCATAGAGGTTTTTTGATTATTTCCAAGAACCTTGAGCAAAGGCTGTGTTTTTCTGATGTGTTTACATATATACATACCTAGAAAAGAATAAAGTGGGGGGGAAAGCTGGCTTTTGATTGTCCTATTTTTGCTCAGGATAGGGTTGTTAGACCCTTGCAATACAGTTATACCTGTGGAAGCCTTTAAGGCATTTGTTTCCAAGTGGGAATACTGTTTCTCCTACTTTAAACAATTAAATGAAGTATAATCTCACTTTCTTCCTGTGGAATGCCACACTTTTATTGCTATCATTTATCAGTTGCAAGATGTAAATAAGACGTAAGCTTAGGAGCCTGACTCAAATAAAACCAGATTGTATTGATTCTTGTGTGGTACAGAACGAAGCGGAAAATCATCCGAGATCTGCTCAGCCTTCATCGAAGCGATTTTTAAAGAGGAAAGGCTGAATACGTACAATATAAATTCCTTATCTTGTTTACTTGATATACGTGTGCAGTTCAAAAGTTAGAAACCTGATAAAAATCGCGGCTAATTGAGTGAGATAGGACCTGTTATTTTCAGTAGAGGTGTAAACCGTGAGATGTCGTGGCTTAGTCTAAAAGCAGCTCCGAAGTACGCGACAGCTTTGGATGCGTGCTGCCAATTTATCCCTGGACGCCTAAAGACAGGGAGAGGGGGAAAAAACCCACAGTTCCGTAATTTTCACATCGCTGACAGCGAACGAAATGGAGTGAAAAACTGAGGTTTTTGTCCCTGTAGCAAGTTAATAATTTTAATTTTTCTTTTTTAAGGGAGAGGAAAGAAAAAAAAAAAAGGCAAACCTTTCCCCATCCCCCTGCACTGCCAAGGAGACAAGACGGCTGCTGATTTCTTAAAGCCTTAAAGTTAGCTGACCTCCTGGCTGAACCCGACTTTAATGTAAACATTTTCTTGAGATGGTTCGTAGCAGGGCCAGCAAATCTGGAGAATATTAGTGGCACTGTGTTTGCGGGAAGCAGGAATCCCTTGGTAATTCTCGGGAGCTCTTTTCCAGGCCAAGGCAGCCTGAGAGACAGTTGTGTTTTCACTTTTGCAGGCTTCGTCAGTAATGCCCTGTGTATCTTTTTAAAATGTAATTAGTAAAACCCATAATGAGTTTTCGCTTTGAAGTCGGGTTTTTTTCTTACTCTCTTTTGCTCCGTTAAAACTCTTTATCTTCTTTCTTTATATTCGCGTCGCTGTACTCGTCGCCGGTTTTGGCGTCGGTGTGTGAATCTCAACAGAAGAGAGAAATGAGAGCGGGGCTCCCTCCAGCTTGCGCCTCTTTGCAAGAATATTGAGTTCCTTTGAGGCTCCGCTCGGAAGCGAAACGCGTGGCTGCCAACCCAGCCGTGCTATTTTAAAGAAAAGTTTTACTCTCGCCTCGGCGTTCGTTGGCACTTTCAGGATCTGCCCGTGTGCCCGTTCCCCGCAGCGTGAGTCGGTTACGACGGCCCCATCAACTCACGGGTAGAAACTCGGGGCTGAATTTCGCACTTTCCCTTTCCTGCCTTGCCCTTTTTACGAGGTGTTTGGTGTTTATCGGAAGCTTGAGGGGCCGTTGAAATGAGATGCTGAAACTGGATATAATACTTAGGGCTTACTTCTTACTTCTCAGCTTCAAAGCACTTTTCACGCATTACTCGATCTCTTCAAAGTCCCAGTTTGCCCAGTACTCGCTGTAGTACAGCACCATGCCCCGAGTGGGTGCACTGGTGGGCAGGAGACTGATGGGCGCTCTGTCTTGTATTACACTGACTATTAAAATCTTAATTTTTCTTGCACAGAGAAGCGTGCTTACCCAGAAGAAACCTGTCCCTGTTGCTGTCACCACACGACGCATGTTAATCTGCACTCCAAAAATTGGCCTCAATCTGTTTACCCATTTGGTGAAAAAACTTGATAGACTGATGGAAAGAAACCGTGTGTGTAGTTGATTTTTTTTCTCTGTGACAAAAAAATACAGCAAAATTGCTTTTTCGATTCAGAAGAAAACCTTACAATCATTCTGTTAAGAAGTATCTGAAATCCAGGTTTTGCCTCCAGCACGGGGCGGCAGAGATGGAAAACTCCCTTTGGATCTTTCATTTAAATTATTGAGCAAACTTGCAGAAGGGGAGGGGTGGGGAAAAAAGCTGAAGACTGATGTTTTCTGCTTATATTCTTTTTTATTTTCATTTCAGCAGCGTGTGCCATTGCCACATTGGCCAAAGCTGTTACTGACAACCCAAACCTTCTGCTTTTGCAGAGTTGAGAGCACAACCCAGGCGGGGACGTTGCCAGCGTTTGCTGGTTTTCCGAGATGAGTTCTTAATTAATTGTTCTTCTCTTGCCCTTGTGCCCCAGCTTTCTTTAGTCCCTGACTGTGCCGCATGTTTTCTGGAGCACAGATTCTCTTCATTTATTTTTCTGTGTAGGTCGTAGGGTGCTTTGAACACACTGGACGCTAGTCGGAGCATGTGTGAGTTCTTGAAGTACTAATAATAATGTGAAGGGGTTGTGTTATTACATAATAATGTGATTGACGTTTCTTGAAGGATTTTTTATTTGGGGTTTTGATTGCACACACGTTTAATTGGGGTTAAAATTGGCTGTGGTGTGCGTTCATTGTCACGGCTTGTTTAATACCTCATGTTTGCAGTTGTCCTAGTTTTACCATCTTGAAAGATGGTTTCTATTTAGTTCCCTTAAGGTTTTTCCACAGTTTGTTTTAAAACCCACAAATTTAGCTGAAGTGTTTGTTTTTTTACTTGAGAACGTTAACTTTAGAAATAAAATATTTCCTGTTTATCAGCAAAAGTGTTTCTTCCCACTTGCTGGCATGATTTCGAAGATGGATTTTTTTATTTCCTTCTCTCACGCCGCCTTTCTTTCTTGTGCGAAGCATAATAAACCCTGAGCAATGATAAAGCTTATTTAACCCAAATATATCTGCCTCACCTCAAACAAATACAAAATAAATTGGGCAAAAGAAAGAGATAATATTTTTGAATCGGTACACAAACATTGCTCTCTGTAAGATATTCATTGTACTGCAATAAATGGGGAAAATATATTGAATTTATGCACACATGATTGACTTTTCATACAGTGAACCCAGGTTAAACATCTTGAATATGGAATATGAATAGAGCGAACATTTTCATATGAAGCAATAATGAAAACGAACAGAGCTCCGTTTCGACTGATAGCAAAGAACATTTGATACTCCAAGGCATAAAATGTGTTTAGTACTTGGGTTTTGTTCAGCTCGACAGAAGCCAGGGAATGGGACGCTACAACCGCGGCATAAAGGCTTCTTCTGTACCCGATGACAGGCTCGAGGATGGAGCTGGGGAGAAACAATAACGCCTCCCGCCCGCTCCTCCCTTCCCTACAGTAAGAGGAGAAGGTATTCACGGCTGCGGGGCCGCGCCGCGTTCCCCTCAGAAAATCCCAGCCCCTAGGACCTGGGGTTTGGTCCCCGGGGCCGAGCCTGGCGCCAGCCTGCAGGGACAGGGGCGGGAGAGAAGGGAAGAGAAGAGCAGAACTTCTTTGCTTTTGCTGGGTGGGCAATGCACGTGATGTTATTTTATTATTTTTTTTTAATCTTGTTTTGTTCCATAATAGCCCTGGAAGAAATGGGGTTTAGGTAACGGGAAGGATATCCCCGTGCTTTTCTTTTTTTGGTGAGGCTCATGGCTTGCAAACCAGCTGCATTTCAGGAATTAGCAGCGTTACTTGCTCTGGGTTCCTACGCATGGCGATCCTGTCTTCTCCCCCATCTTCTAGTCGAGCCGCTCCGAAAGAGGATAACAAACCTGTGTTTTCAGGCTATTTTTTTTTTTCCTGTGGTGATTTCAGTCCCTAGTGAGCTTTGCTTCTTGAGTCTGTGCGTGTTAGCGTTTGGCAGGCAGAAAAACCAGGAGTCAAAATGCAGAGGTGATGCAAACCCCCAAACCTTATTCCCTTCCCAGCCCACCCACCCCTTTCATTTGTAGCTCAAGTTGCTTTTCTCAAATGCGCTTTTTTCCCCTAGTTGGAACCGTATAAATGCTCTTGTTTCGCAGGGGCTGCGTTTGAAGAGTTGACCTCTGGTTTGGCTTTAATGTTCTAAATTAAAAGTTTAAAGGTAGCTAAAGATCAACGCAAAGAAAAACTTGGCCCGGCAGTGAAGGTCTGATGTCTGAGTCTCTCCAGCTCCCGCGTACGCGCACGGAAACTCGCCCGAAGAGTCACACAAGCGAGAAATGCGTCTGATCAGCCGGTACGCAGCCCGTAGAGCTCTGAAGGAAAGCTTGGCTTCCACTCAATTAAAATAAAGTCTTAATTGGTCCTGCGCTAGCCCAGAATGGAAGCTTTTTGCTTTCTTTCAAGGAGATGGAGGCAAAAATAAACGAACAAGGACACCTGTCAGCTTCCAAGCTCCGGGTGTTTTCAGGCTGTGTCTGCTGAAAGGGTGTTGCCACGCTTAGGATTTAATCACCATTCTGATGATTTACATTAGCAGCTTAAGTACATAAAACTTCCCCGTGAAACCCTAACTAAACCTGTACTTAAATTCCCTAGGACTGACTTAAAATACCTCGGTATCTGTACTTTAAATGCTCCATCAGCAGCCAGAATAGCGTGAGAGCCATGGGAGAGGTGGCTCCTTCTGCACTAGCCTAAAGGTGACCCGTTTGGCTGTTCCTCAACTTCAGCCAGCGTTAAGTTGAAAGTCTTGGACCACTTATCTTTGCAGGGACTGTTTTCTGTATTGGGGATCCTGTTAAATGCATTTTTAACAGGTTTCTCTGCACATCTTGCAAGTCCATTATTGCGAATAAAGAGTCTTACTTCAAGAGCTCTTCGAATTTGTGTCAAGCCTTCAGCTGATCCAGCAAACACTCGCCTTGTATCATTTAATCTGAGTTTGTTCACCTGTGAAATGGGTGTTTTAACAGCTTAATGTGATGTAATACTGTCAAAATGCACTTAATACACCAGTATATCCTGCAAATAAATACAATATTATGTATAGAGAACTTGCTGCTGGGTGGCAGGACAATGGGATATACTAAATTTTCTGGACACAGAGGGCATAGAAGGGACAGTGCAGTTGTGGTTTTTGAGTATTGTGTGAGAAGACTTTTCAGTCCTCCAAGGAAAATCGTGTACCTCATTTTAAAATAGGTCCTTATAGGGCTATATTTTCCAAATTAAAAAAAAAAAAAAAAAGAATTAGATGACATAAATTGTCAAAGGGAGAAGGCAACTAAAGATTTTTTTCTTGCCCTCCTTAAAATTTTCATTGTCATTTGGTGCTGTAAAACTGTTTTGTTGCCTTACCCAACTGGAACCCTGAGTTCTCCTGGTGCAGCATCAGCCTCACGATTCCAATTCCTTATCTCGGGAGGAGGACGAAGAACAGTTTTGCAATCGGTGCCCTGGACTGGGACGCGGAAGATCGGGGTCAGCCTTGCTTTGTGACCTTAGGTAGGGCACCATCCATAAATCAGTATTACTACAGTAATTTTTCCCGTCCTTCATCTTAGATGTGTCTTCCCTCTTTGATTTGTGAGCTGTTCTGACTTTTCAGGTTAAGTCTGGGCAGCATCTACCACAATGGAGTTCTCTTGTTTGCTGGGGTCTCCAAGTTGCTTCTCTATTTAAAACAATCGTAAATTTAAAGCTATTGTTACGTCATGTTGTTCTTTTAAACCTTGAGACGTATGAGGCTGTACTTGTTAATCTGAAAGGAGTCAGGAAATACCAGTGGCGAGGTCGGACATAGGATCTTGTCACTGCATGAGCGTGTTACAGTCACAACTTATTTCCCAAGTGCACGATATCATTAATTTCTGAGTTATCAGAACTCCATAAACAGGAAAGGATGAGGTTGCGCACTCCGAACAGCGAATTGCTGGAGCTTAATTTGGCAAATCTGGATCTGCAAAACTGCAATTTAGAGGCTTTGCTCGGTATTTACACCCAGGGACCTAATGTCTGAATTAGTCAGCGGTGTATAGTTTTGTAGGTGCTTGTCATTGCGTATGTATGAGATTCTTTTCTGCTTTAATTTTATTCACTTGTAATATTATACTTCACGTTGAATATTTCAGAGCCCAGAGGAGCATTTTAGAAGAACAGCAACATTTTAATCCGTGTGTGTCATGTGAATGAACCTCCTGCTGAAGCCCGGTGTAAGCGATCTGAATACACCCAGTTTGTCCAGTGCTTCCCAGTTTAAAGCTGACTGTGCCTTGGGTGCACAGGAAATCCCGGCTCATTCCTGAGCAGACCTAGGAAAAGAAAACAACGGGAACGAGGTGCCTTGGCCAGGGCAAGTCATTCAGCCGGCTCGGATTTTCTGAGTATTCCCCAGATGTGCCGCTGTAGAAAAATGGGCGGCAGGCTGGGTTTGCTGTTCTGGCAGGACGTGCACAACCAGCACATCATCAGGTGGGCTCGTCTGCGAGACATAGAACTTGCCTCAAAGCTTTTCCAGTTTTTTGAGAGTCAGCAGGCATCCCTTTCACTGTCTCAGGATGGTTCGGCATGAAACTTTCTGGATATTTAAAGGAAAAATAAATATATATAAATATAGGATTAATTTTGGCTGTACACTAGCAGATTGGTCTCTTCTGGAGTTGCGCCTCGCATCAAAACTTGCCTGGATGGGGAAAGGGGGGGTTACTATTGTAGAAAAGTCCACGAGTAGAAAACTGAGAAAATGCTGCCCCTCCTAATTTCTGCAAGAACAGTTTTGTCCTGTTGTGCTGGATAAGGAGCAAGGCAGAGATCTGGAAGCCCTGGCTTCTTCAAGTAGGAAACTTCGTTTGTACTTGTGACAGTGGGGCTGATCAATTCCCTTACACGCCTGGTACCGCACAGCTTCCTGGAGTTCGGCGTCCCCGGGTTTGACATTGTAAATTCTCACTTTGGTTATTTCATACTTCACTGAATTTACGTGGCTGGATTCAATGATACAATATCTAGTTTTCACCAAAAAACTCCAAAACACCATTAAGAGATTTTCCACCTCTGCTCTGTCACCCGTGGGGCAGCAGAGCTGCCGTTACTTTCGTTGAGTTGAGCAGATGTGAGCAATATGTCCTAATTTTTATTTATTTTTTTTTTGTAAAGGCTATGACAAGGCTGACCTGATAAATTCTAGCATGATAGGGAAGACTACAACCTGCTGAATATGGGGGTTGTAATTAAAACGTGTAGGCACCCTGAGTTATGGCTGTTGGGAGTGTTCTGGCTATAGTAATAATTGAAGACCTTTTAATAATTTTATATGTTCTTTCCTAGCTTGGCCTTGAGCTTAGGCAGGACTTCAGTTTCGAGATAATTTTCTTGTCCTCAAAAGTTTAATTGCTTCCTTTAATATAAAGCATACAATAAGGAGTGCAATTGAAGAGCTGCCTGCCTACTGAAACCTGCTCTTTCAGCAAAAGGAGCAGATCCAGAGGAACAAAACACTCTTTTATTATTAGATGATAAATCCCTGATGCCGTATCACTGTTTTGGCTTTCAACCTTATTGAACTCTCAAGAGAAATGCCTCTGTTTATAAAATGAACTGCCCAGTAGCATCCAAGGATCTGTCACTGGGCCGTGGACTTGAATTTTGATGCGGTGAACGGTGCAGTGTGCTGTGTTTTAAGAGCACGTCTGATGCTCTGCGACTGCGATCTGGCTCGTATCCTGATGAAAAGCTGTAGAATGAGATGTGGAGAGGGTTCACCATGGTTTATTCCAGAACTCTGAGGGCAAGTTAGAACTTCTAATAAGTTTTGATTAAAGGAGCTGGCAAATTAAGGTAGCTTCTTCTGCGTGCCGAAGAAAAAAAATAATCGTGATATTATTTCTGCTGAAAGTTGTCGGGAGTCTTATTCCAAAATTATTTAAGTGCTGTGGAGAGTATGACCCTGAGTTCAAAAATATCTATACTGAAGGCAAAACCCCACATGCTGCAGAAAGTATTATTTACTACCATGTAGTGATATCTGAATAAACAGTAATACCTTCAGCTTCTCTCTCCGTTAAATGCAGAAAGTCGGGTGGAATGGCAAAGCAATTTGCGTTTCTGCACGTGCACAGATGTTGCACGTTTGGTGAATTCTGTTGCCCTGCTTGACTGAATTCGTCATTCTTGGGTAGGTTCTGCGAGTCCCTAATGTTGGGGAAACTGAGGCAAGGCTCTGAATTTATTTTGCAGGCAACTTAGTTTAGAGGCAGCTGTGGCAAAGAAGAGATAAAAGTTGAAATTCGCTGCCTGCTGGATTGGTGGTTCAGGTGTGGGCTTGCCTGTGAAATTTTTTTCCAAACCATTGCCTTTGCGATACCCAGCGTGTCGAAAGCAGGAATCTTTGCTTTTTGACCCAGCAGTGGGGTGTTATGCCAAGAAACATTTTTATAACATGGATATCTTAGCCCGTGGTACAGTATTCGTTGCAGATTTGGTAAAAGCTCAGCTGGAGCAACGAAGCAGCAAAAAAATCCCTCTTACGGGAGCTTTCTGCTGGATTCCAGCATGTCCTCAAGATCTGGTATTTTATAACACCGAGAAATGTCATTAAAAGGCTTTATAAGGCTTTTCAAGTGACGTTTTCTGCTGCAGAGTATCAAATGGAGAGTCAACCATAATTTGGTTTTTAAGTTTGTCTGTTTGAATGAGTACCAATTTGTATAGGTAATATATTATGTGTTAAAGTGAGTGCTCTGCTTTTGTGTGTTCCCTTCCATTAAGGAGATGAGACCTCGGATAACTAGGAGTTTCAGATAATGTGGAATCAAATACGTTACCAAGTCGTACTGTAACAAATCAGCACAATGACTATTTTATGTTTGAAGTGGGGATCGTGTTTGGAGTGCCTGTAAATGCCTTGTTGGAAAAATCAATTCTGAGCATCCCCTTTCTCCGTGTTTTGATTCGTTTTAACTCGAATTTATTGTGACGCTGAAAGTTTCAGCCCCTTCCCGTGCAGCATTTAACTCTCTGGGCTGTTTCTGAAGCTTAGTCCAGGTTGGGAAACAACATGTGCTCTTGAAGGGCACATTAACAAGTGCTTAATTACTACATTTGACTGGTAAAACAGCGTAAGAAAAGCATGCACGGAAGATACCTGCAGGAGAAATTAAACACGACGCGCTTTAGACATCTCACTAGACCCAACTCCTGGTGTTTTGAGGTGTCTCCAGTTTTTTGGCAGTAACGGTAACGCTGTAGACAGAGCTTGTTTTGTTGCAGACAGGCAAATGAATACATGAGGCTTCCAGGTGCCCTCAGAGAGCTCGAAGCACTCGGGGAAAATTACCAATAATCCCCATTAGACAGAGGGTGGATGGGAGTGAGGCGCGGAGCTGGGTCTTGTCAGGCAGCACCAAACTGGTCGCTGGCAGAGCGGGGCCTTTAAATCTGCTTCAAATAGGAAAGTTGACGAGAGAAAGAGATACAAGCAGGCTATCCCAACCCCTCGGATCAGAGGAAGAGGTTTTCTAGAGATGCAATGTGTTCCGTAGTTTGAGTTATTTATTTTTCCTCGCGAAGGAGAGAGTCGGCAGTATTCCGCGTTAGGTAGTCTTTGCCCTCGGTGCAATAAGCTTTTGCATTTTCTGAAGGGATATATTGGGAGTATTGTGAAAATGTGCCTGTGACCTATTTAGAGGGGTTAGAGTGGGGTACAAATCTCTGCACTAGGAAGGAGTATCATTTTCCAGCTGGGCAGAAAATCGCATTTCTTCTGTAATAGAACACAAGAGCTCATTGAACACCGGAGTGGAGTGGCTGAGCTGTCGGCGCTCTGCCGAGGGAATGAAGTCTCCACTTAAATATTCCATCAGATAGCAGAAATCCTGGGAGTCCGAAGAACAGAATTACTGGCTTCGGCAGATGACCAAAAAGTTGTTCTTTTTCTTGGGAGAGGCTCCTTGGCTGCAGCCCAGGGTTCTTTTTTAGGGGAACTGCAAGATACTTTCTCTACGTATCCTCGCTGATTGTCAAGGGCTTAAAAAAAAAGGAGGGAAGTATTATACATACCCAGAACCCTGGTCTGGCAAGAAGACAACATTCAGAGATTGATGCACATTTCAATGAGCCTGTCTTAGAAATGGGAACTTCTGAATCAAAGGCTTCTGTTTCTCAGAAAACTGCCCATTTGACCGAAACGCTCAGAAGTTGGGTAGAGGGGACTACCCTAAATTATTAGGGAGGGGACAGTCCAATAATTGTGTTGATAATGTTGCAACCAAGTTGTAGGAGGAGGTATTATCTCCTCTTAGACCTCCTGGTACAGTCAGGAAAAAAAAAAAGCCAACAAACTTTGAAGCACACAAGCCTCTGTCCTGACAAATATCTTGTGCGTCCAAAAGTACATGTATTTTTTCCATCTCTTCTTATTAGTCTAATAGGATGTTGCTGCCCCTTATAAACCTAGACTTTGCTGCCTTTCTTCAGGAAATACTTAAAGACGACGGATTTTTTAATATTTTTTTTTTCAGTTTAGCTAGAGAAGCTTCAGAAATTCACACTGTAGTAGAACTATTAGCTTGTAGGACTTTGTGAATTTGGGCAAAGTCACGTCATGAGGTTTGTGCAGGTGCTCCAAAGCGTGTCACAGTTTTTTCATTTCATTATGCAGGATGGACAAATCTTACCTTGGCCTCGTGCTAGCACCACAGCAGCCAACTTGTTGAATTCCCCTAAGTTATGGAAATACCTACTGTAGAACCCAAACTCTCTCTTACAAGTTTTGCCACAACTCCGTTTCCACCGATGGGGGACATATATTATTTTCTATCCTTCAAAGCTGCTTTTTCCGTGGAGATAACACTGGCAAGGATAACTTCGAAGATAGGAGCTCACTCAGCGGAGGAACATTTCCGTATTACTCACAAAGATAAGGTGGTATTAAGAACTTCCTTGGAGTTCTTACCAAAAATCAATTCTATCTTTTGTAGTGCCCCAGAGATAATTCATCCCTCTCCCCATCCTAATCCCCACCAAGGGGAGGGGATAGAGGTGGGGAGAAGGGCGCGGTACAAAAAGCGGACGGTAAAACCTCACAGTCCTTTTGTGATTTATTTTAAAATTAAGACCTAGACTTTTACTGAAGTGGTGGTCATTCCCAAATCAGTCGTAGCCCGGTGGCCAACGTAGCTGATGAATTGCAAGGAAGGAAACTGGTCTTTTTGCCAGAAGAAACTACTCGCGGTTTCAGTGGCAGGAGGAGCTTGTCTCTCCTAAGGAGAGACCCGGGATCACACCGCAGGCAAATGCCATTTCCTTCTTTTTAAGACGTATCCCTTAATCCCAGGAGTGGGAGATGAACTCTTTTCTCCTCGTAACTGCATAAAAAGATATCTGATTAGCCAAATTACACCTTCTCTTAAGCAAAAGGTGAGCTGTTAGGTTCAGGGTTAGATTTCCAGACTCATCCCATACTTAAAATTTTCAGCTCTGCCATCGGTGTTTTGTGTGATACAATGGCCATAGGTAAATAATTTGTCCTTTCTGAGCCTCTTTTAATTTGTGAGATAAGATCCCTGATTTTGTTCATGCAAATCCTTTGACATTTCTGGATGAAGAGGCTGTAGAAATAGGTGGCCGTGCAGTGAGCATCTTGTCCTGTAATATCCTGGTCTTGGGAACAGAAAATTCCTAAAACAGTGGCTTAGCAAAATATATTATTCCTGAGCAAGAAAGACTTTAGACTTTTATTCTGGGTTGGGTAACTTGAGTCTCTAAATACATGTTATTCTTGAGCAGTCATAGATCTTATTAATCATAATGCTTATGATAAATGGTATTTTTTGTCACTCAGTCATTGAGCATGGCTGGTGTATGTCAAGGGTAATGTTCTTTTGCGGTCATGTAGTGGATTGAAAATGGAAATAATGTATTTACAGTTTCTCAGGTGTGCTGAGTAGAATTGTTACTTGTCTTTTCTCCTCCCAGCTCCTTATGCTTTTGACCATAATTCTCTGTTTATTTTTCTTTTCTAACATGGAAAAGACATAGGTGCATGTCCTTACAACACAGGATTAAGAAGATGGTTTTGTTCTTACTTAGAAATTTTATGGTCAGATTTCTTTCTCCCTGTAAGGCACTTACATTTTTTAAACAGCTTTCTGTGTCGATAGCTGAGTAAATCTTCCATTTTTGTGGGAGAACTTTAGTAGCCAGAGCACAAGATACTTATTCTAAGGTAACAGTCGTATTCTTAGAGACCCATAAAGAATTTATGGCAAAAGGAAGCAAGTAGTTATTGTATTAAATTTCCTAATGCTTTATTTTTCTTGTTACTTCATCCCACAGTTCTGGAGGTCATTTTTGACTGGACTTAATGAGTTGCTGGGTGAACACAGAGTGCACCAACGTTCTGTGTGTGCTTCTCGAGCCCCTAAACTGTGGAGAAGTGGGAGAAGCTCAGAAATAAAACAAGAATTTGATGTCTGCCAGGGTCTTACCGAGCGCTTGAAACAAACTCAAATATGCGGGGATCTGAAATTCTTTGCTAAAGGCTCTTTAGCTCCCTGCAGAAGTGATGGCAGGTCTTTTTTTTCACATTTCAGTGACATTTCATCTTTGAGAGAGTTTTCTAGGCATTCTGTGAAGTTCTGCTGTCTGTCAGCTCAAAGCAGTGACAGTTCTTGGTGGGAGGGAGAGAGGGAAGGATTGTCCTTCTCCAGCTTTATTAGGAAGGATTGTCCTTCTCCAACTTTATTAGGGAATAAGATGGTGTAAAGCAAGGGAAACAAAAGAAAATTTGGAAGGCGAAATGAGAAGTGATCCCTGCTGAGTCAAAGATGCCGTTCAGGAAAGATAAATAGATCTCCTGCCCTGGTTGGAAAAAAAAATCCTCTGTCCTACTGCAAAGTAAGAGATCTGAATAAATCTCCGGAACTTTCTCCATCTGCAGCAAGAGGCTGGATGGAACACAAGCATCTGGATGTACCCCTAAGAGAAGATTAAGTCCTGTCTCACCTTAAAGGCTTCACAACTCTACTGAAATAAGAAAAGCAAGTTAGCAACAGAAATAGTGTAGGCAGACTGTGATGTCCTGACCTTGAACGTTGTGTTTTCATGGTTTGCCCTTCTTTTAAGGGGACTGATCCCCGCGGGCCTGGCGTGGGCTGCTGGGAGGAAGGTTTATCTGCTGTAGCTGTGAGATGCTGCCAAGGGGAGCAGGAGTGCTCTCATCTCTGCCTGCTTGTTTCTCCCCCTTTCCTTTGGTTAAACAAGTTGATCAGGCTAAAGGTTGGTTGTTTTTTTCCTTCAGCTCCCTGAACTGCTCTGCCCCATGGCTTCACTTAGTGACCAAACTGGGATCCTTGAGCTATTCCTGGTTTCTGCTATAACATATGAATAATAAAGCAGGATCTGCAACAAGTTATATATCTAAAAGTTAAATATCTAAGTCCCTTCTGAAAGTAACGAATGCTTTGTAAGAATATGAGGTGTAATTACTTTTTAATAACTGCTGAGATACCTCACATCCAAACAGCTTCTTACCTAAAGAGTATCCTCAGGCACTTTTTATTTTTCTGCATGTGCATAAGAAATGAAGCCACAGTATCTGCAGTGACAGGTGTGAGATGGAAGAGCTCGGCAGTGAAGAGACTCTCCCTAAAGGAGCATTTGAAGACCAAAACTTGCAGGTTTTAGTATCACGTGATGGAGAAACCAATTAGCAAACGATTGCTGCTAATTCACAATCTGACTTGTTGCACGGCACTTCAACTGTGTGTCCACAACGTCCTTATTTGTCCCATCTTCTTCATGTTGCCCCTGAAATATTTAATCAGTGTAGTTCCTCCTTATCTCTTCTCCCTCCCCTCACTGTTTCTTACAGTCCCATCTTTCACGGACTTCCTCAGTGTTTTGTTCTTTACCCTTTGCTTCAGTCTTGCCTTTGGCTACCAGTCTCCTTTATGAAAATAGCCCGAGTGACATGAAAAGCAAATGTGTTCTTCCTTCTTCAGTTTTTTGTTTTGGTCTTTCTGCTAATAGCAAAAGAGAAAGCTCGGAGTGAGGGGCTGGAAAAGGCAGAAAAGCTATAATACAGAAAAAATTATATTTTGGGGGGTTTGGAAGGGGCAGGCAATGAAGACCAAACAAAAGGAAGAAAACAGAAGGATGAGAGGAAACAGAGAATCAGAACAAAAAAGAAGAAACAAAGAAACGGGGAAGAAAATCTTGGGTGTTGTTCCCGGTCGTGATTCGTTCAGGCAGCAGCGTGGGTGAAGGCAGCGCTTTACAAACAGGACTCAGGTCCCTGCCCCGCAAATTTACAATTTGAATTGGGAGGTGGGAGAAGATAATGCTGAAAACCTCCCTCATTTCAATTTATTTCTCTGTAACGCATCCCAGAGCATATTTCATTTTGGGGAGAGGAGGTAACAACAGATTGTTGGTGTTAATAGGATTTGGGTCAAACTGCTGCTTACGATTGGGTACGTAACTAGATTAATAGGGGGCTGTTCTTAAAAATTACACGCCACGGCAGGAAGATAATCCCTCCCCACCGAATTTCAAGTCCCGTTCATCGGCAAAGGTGTTTGGCTGAGTGTACTCAGCAACAATTTATCCATTAAAATCTGAACTTCCCTACCACTGGCTTTAATCCTAGCTTGGAAGGAGCTTCCTTGCCAGGGCTGAGCATGCTTCGTTCTCCTTGAATCCTGAAAATATCGAGAGTTTGAGCTCGCTCCCGTAGATAAATCTCCCCTCCACCTCCCAGAACTCATGAAGACGGAGGTGGTAAAGGTCAGAGTTTGTGGAAGCCATAACGCTTTATGTGCGTTAGCCACGAGCTGGAAGACAGTCAAGCAACCTGGGTTAAAAATTGCCAGATTGCTCCTCCAGATGCTGGCCAGGGCTAGTTATGTCCGTCTACCAGATTGGCACCTGTAATTCGGAGGAAAGTATGTCTAGAAAATAGTTTATGTGAGGTATTACATGGGATCTGCTGGAGCTGAAGGTTGATGGGCTTTGAACAACAGCAAAGGCTGTAGATTTTGTTAGTGTCTTTAAGGACATGGGTTTTGAAAGTGCACTCACGAGAAGATCAAATAAATATTTACAGATTAATTTTGCATCGGCTGCAAATGCTTTTCCAGTATTTAATAGCTAGAGGAGGATTTGTATCTCAAGATGAAGAAGTTGCCTTTCGTTTGTGACTTCTTACAACTACCTGAAAGGAGGTTGTAGTGAGGTGGGCATTGCTCTCTTCTCCCAAGGTACTAGTGATAGGGTGAGAGCAAATGGGCTCACGTTACACCGGGGGAGGTTTAGATTAGATATCAGGCGAAATTTTTTTACTGAAAGAGTGGTGAGGGGTTGGAACAGGCTGCCCAGAGCAGTGGTGGAGTCACCATGCCTGGAGGTGTTCAAAAACCGTGTAGATGTGGCACTTGGGGACATGGTTCAGTGGTCACGGTGGTCTTGGGTTGATGATTGGACTGGATGGTCTTAGAGCTCTTTTCCAGCCTTCACAGTTCTATGATTCTTCAAGGATCTCTGTAGAACATTAGCTGGTGTCCCTGGGAATTTCAGGTCCCTCTCGGCAGGGAGTCACCTGGTTGTGTTCCAGTGTTAGGTCCGGGAGACAAGGAGATGACATGGGAATCCACCAGACCTAAAGTGAAGGTTTTTTCTTTTTTTGTGTCTGAGTGGGAAGTTAATGTTCTGTAAAACTGCCTGCTGAAGCCAATTTCTTCACTAAATTTGTTTTCATAGGGTTTTTTTTTCATTTCTCCCATGTGTCCAAGAAAAATATTACTTAACTAAAAGACATTAATTCAGTTTCAATCAAGTTATCAAGTCCTCTGAGTTTAGTACTGATGTGCATGTGCTAGTTTCTTAAGTCAAGCGTGCTGGTTACTGGCTCTTTGTTTCTCAGCTGTCCCTGCTTTTCCTATATTTCGGATGCTTATCTCATAACCTGCTAGAAAACTAAGGGCCAGGTACCATTTTTTAAATCATTCACGTGGAAAAGCAATATCCTGCAAAAATTCTGTAATCAAGTTATTTATACAATCCAGCTTGTGCGGAAACTCGATCAAAATAGATCCTTAACTCCTAGTTCAGCCTAATTAGTAGGTTTTTTTGTTTGGTTTATTTGTTTTTTTTAAAAAAAAACGGGATTGATACAAACCCACTTCTCATTTTCCTTTGCAATCAGCACATAAATGATCTCTAAGGTCCCTTCCAGCCCAGGCCATTCTATGAATCTGAGAATAATTTTTGTTTTGTTAAAAGGACACAAGTCACATCCCTGAGATACACAGGTCGAGCTTTGCAAAACAATTAGTGCATCTTTCACATGGTCTAAACTTGATTGAATAATTACTCAAATAATGGTCAGTAATGAAATACATAGGGTTATCTCATGGCTAATCCTCAGGTAATGGAGTTGGTGTGTCTCTGATTTTTCTCCGGACTGTTCCCGGTGAACAGGAGACTGAGACAAAAGTGATTATGGGAAGTAGAGGGAGTCACTGGAGGGAAAGGAGGCTTTATCTTAAGCAATTAATCAAGAAAACTCCTATTGTGGGACAATTATTCAAAGCTCATTCTGAAATAGCTTCAGAGCCTGAGGTCCTGAAGGGTTTTTTTTGTGTGTGTGTGTGTTTTGTGGGGTTGTTTTTGTTTTGTGTTAAAAATTTTGCCAAGGTCGTTGGGAGCGCTGGGGCAGAACTCGCATCAAAACGAAGGCGGCTCCGGACTCCAGAGTTGGGCGCGAGGTGCAGCATCCCGCAGCATTGGCTTTCGGGGCATTGGAGCTGTGCTTTTTTATTATTATTATTTTTAAAAATGGCTTTGAAACTCAACGAATGTTGCCACAAAACCCTCCTTTGTTATTTTGCATCCACTGCAAAGCGATACCCAGAGGACTGTATCACAGCTCGTTTCACCTTCGTGCCCAGCTCTTCTAGTGTGAGTGCAGAACTCCGGTATCTCTGAATTTCTTCTTTTCTCTGTTCTTTTGTGCTGCTTTTTGCTTAGCTTCATTCTCCTGCAAAGGCTTTAGGAGGGCGTAGGATTGTTTCGTGGCTGTGGCTTTCCAGTTGTCCCCCAAATAAGCTCTCAAACGGTGAGAGCATCTGACAGACTCGTTTTCTCTGGGTTTCGCCTCCGAGCTCCTTTGGAAGGGAGATTTATTTGAAGATGTTGCCGTGATCCATGAGGTCCTACGGAAAGAAGCAATAGATTTGAACAGCTGTCCCTGAAAAATTATAAGGTCGCTGGAAAACAAAGCAGAGGTTTTTAAATTGGATGCAGTTTAAATTTTCCTCCCGAAACGGGCTCCTTGCTGGAGTGAGAGGCTGCCCGCTGAATTATTACTCAGCACGGCCGCCTCATGATCTTGTAGCACTTATTTTTTTTTATTTTTTTTTTCCTGGCAGTGCTGACAGCAGCATTTTGAACCCACCGTAGCGTTGGGCTGCCCGATCCAGTTTCAAATGGCTGTTGAGCGCTGCCAGAGAAATACTGCTGGGGAGGGGATGGCGCTGCCCTGATTAGTTCGCTCTCGGCCGATGGGCACCTTTGGCAGGGCAGGGTTACAGCGAGAGCCGGGGACACACATGTGCTCCCATCCAGAGTAAAGCAAAGAGGCCGAAAGACAAAGAGAGTCACTAATTGGATTTGTAGCTGTAGGAAAAAAACCCTCTTAAAGTAAACATTTTCCTCTCTTTAAGTCTCTCCTTGGCTTCTTTCGTGAAGGCGGCTTGAAAGTATCTGTTTCGGGGGTGAACCCTTCCCAGCAAATTTAATTTTGAGGCTTGTCAAGCTTTATTAAAACCTTATCATCAGTGATTTCCTTCTCTGCTAGATCAAGAAGATTGTATTTGTTATGGGATTCATGTTCTATCTCGGAATTCTTCCCAGCAAATGTGGCTTTTCACGTACAGAGCGAGGCACGCCGCTGCCAGTTCCGAGTGTTGTCAGCGCCTGTTCGGGAAGACTTTGGATGCAGTTTGGAGACAATCCTAAGCTGGAACTGCATTTGTGTGTCTGAGCAACTGTTTGAATAAACGCATCGCTCTGGATGGCAAAAGCATCCCTGATTATTGCTGGTATCTTTATAGAAGTGAGCTCATATACCCGTTCCCCGCAGCTGGAATATTTGGTAAATACTTTGTAAAACTTTAAAGAGGTGCTTTGTAGAAAATGCTACAAGAGAACAAGAAGAATCTAGAGGAACGGGCATCACCTCTTGTCTTTAGCTGTCTCCCTACATGAACAAATTGCCTCATCATTTCAGATTGTTCCATTCCGGAGAACTAAGAGTTTTAAGGGTCTGGCTTTTGTTCTTCTTCACAGGAGGAGGCACCAAACATGACTGACAGCGGGAGTAGTCCGTCCATTTAAAACTTAGGTATTAAAACTTAGATATTTAAAACTCCTGGTATTAAGAGAAAGGGTGAACGCTGCCTTTTCTTACTCTGAAGATGCGGTAACTCTGTTTGCATTAGTGGGAGTTTCCAGTTAATGGCAGGAGTTTTTCATTCATTTTTTTAAAAAATAAATTTCAATGACTTAGTTCATTTGTGCTGCTGTAGAGAAATACCACAGATGAGAGGTTTGCCTGACAGAGTTTTTCCACTTTACTCCAGAGCGTAGGGTCTGGCTGACGTTTTTATTCATCTCCATTCATATACTGGAAGTAAACTTCTTCCTCCCCCAGTCCCATTTTTATAAAATACTTTTTTATTACTAAGAGAAGATGTCATAATCAGACAGATGGAAGAGTCTCTAAATACGTGCTCTGTTGTTGGTTTGGGGTTTTATGATATTGTCCAGAAGTAACCAGAGCACTTTGAAAAATACAGATGCAGCCCTTGCCCCGAGCAGCTTATCATTTGGTTTCGAACGTGCTCTTGCAGTTGCAAGTAATGCGCAATAGGAAAGGCAATTAATGGCCAAATGAGTTGTTGAACTCAAAAATTATCTGAAGGTGATAGATACACTCACAGCCCTTTTTAATGATGGCGAAGTCGTGGCATTGTCCTGCATAGCAAGAGTGAGGATGGTCTTTAAGTTGCCTTGAGGCAAAGCTTCCTTCTGGAAATGCATTTTTTGCAGAAGCTCCATCACGTGAGTGAGTACGTGACAGATTAACACCCCAAATCGCTCGGGTGTACTTTGGAGGCAGCAAAGCAAGGCAGAGGCAGGTCATCGTAGCTGTTTGCAGAGCTCGTCTGGCAGAGGTTTTCTCTCTCCACGTGGGGTTTGTACCACACCCAGCGCAGCGGTGTTCGCGTTTATCCTCTCCACTTTGAGATGAGCTCATCATTTGGTAGGAGACCACTGTCTTCATGTTTCCTTTTCTTCCACGCTACCACTTAAGACATCAAACATCCTCCTTGTGCGCTCTTGCCACTGCCTCCCCTCCCATCTCCTCTACCTTCACCACAAAACCAATAAGGAGTCACTAATGGTCGCTGGGGCTGAAAGGCATGTTTGCTATTTATAGCAGCAATAGCAATAGAAAGGTGCTTATTAGTACAATCTAAAATACCCTGTCGTGCTGTCCTGTCTGTCTCTTGCTGACAGCAACAAAGTCGACTCCTAAATTCTCCCATCTGTGCCCTAAACCCCAGTTCTGCTGCCAGGGATGTGTCACACGGAGAGCAAAGCCTTAGAGGTTTGGATTTTGGTTTTTTTTAAATAAAAAGCTTTTGGAGTTTTTATTTGGAACTTTTGGGAAGAAAGAGTAAGGTCCGAAGTAACACGATTAAAGAAATATGTGATGTCATCAGTGGGACAATTCTGCCGTGCCATTTTCTGGGGTTCTTCAGCTCAGTTGCAAAATAAGATATTAAATAATCAGTTTTCTCCCTTCCAAGTCCAAGTATCTGAATGCACACACAGGCTGCAAATCTGTGAAGGATTCAAACAAATTCTGCCGTGCCAGGTAAAAATTGTTAGTATGGTAGAAGTACAGGTACTCCAGTGTAATAAATACCTGGTTTGTTCCTCTGCTAGGAGATGTGAATAGTTACTTCTTAAAATATTTGTAGAAGACTGAGAGTTTTTAGAACAAAATTTTACTGAAGGCAGAACTCTGTATTTTCATACACAAGACCATATTATATAAAAGGAAAGGCACTGTAAAATCTTTCCAAATGTTTATATAGGTTTGGTGGTTTTGTTTGCAGTAAGATTTGTGATACTTGAAAAGTTGGTTTGGAAACCTCAGCCCCGAAGATTAGATACAGAGGTGCAAAGTGAAAAGACTGACCATCTGCTTTCCTTTTGTCAAGGAAAATACATATAAACCCCTCGTATTGTATTTGAGAATTGTTAGATGCAGATAATACGATGTGGATTTTAAGACTTTAGATCCTAAATTCGATCTTTACAAGAGGAGCGGTGCCAAATGGTAGTTGTAACAGAAAATCTCATCCTGAAATACTCTCGGGAAGATTATTAAAATACTACAGGTACTGACATCAGCTACAAAGATCTACTTGTGCATATTTCTTTAAAGGGGAGGAAAAAAACCCGCCTTAATACACAGTATTACCATAGCTAGGCCCTATTATACTATTGTAATCATAGCTGAAGCAAGAACGGTGATTAACGATGGCAATTTATTGTATCTGACGAGGGGAGAAAATAGGAGATGTTGTCGTTATCATAAATCATATCATAAATAACCAAAGAGAAGCACTCAGAAAGCTTGTGTGGTGTCAGCAGCAAGCCCTTTCAGGCACGTTAGCCCAGGATGTAGCCATAGAAACCCCAAAGTCATATTGTTATCTTAGTCTTGCTGCAGTTATGTGATACAACAGTATTAACATATAGATTAGGCCATTTATAATACTAGGTGTCATTTCAGGTTGGCTTGCTTATATAGCATTTTAGTTTTTTATTGTGCCGAATGTTAGGGAAACGCTGCATTTTTACAGGTCAGTATAGAGCCATTTATAACGTATCGGCTTCACACCTCTGTCAGTCTCGCTAATGTACTCTGTTATTGATTGGCTGTGCTCTGTGAATTGTCATTGCCTAATTACCTTGTCTTTGCTAATAATTTCATTTTTTAGAAGTCAAAATGTTCCTTTAAAGAGAAAACCTCCGTGCCTGCACGTCTACTTCGGGGCAAGTTGCCCCATCCTGTTAAGGATCGTACACTCCAGAGGGAGCAAAAAGTGAAATAAAAAGCGGGCGGATGAATCCGGGTTTTGTTCTGGAGGTTTTCTGTCTCTGGCTATATGTTTCCATCGAACAGCAGTGGTTTTCGTGTCACCCTCTGTTCAGCAGCTTTCAGGGGAGAGACTCAGTCGCAGGTAATTCAGAGCAACATGGAAGTGACTGAGCTGAGACTGCCCTGCTGGTGGGGAACTGGCTGCTTCCCAAGTGTCTTGTCATTCCGTTGCTTCCTAAAGATGTTTTTAGTCTCCATCCAAAGTCTGTGTAACAGCTCCAGACACGTCAGTGTGGCATCGACACGCACGTGCATTTATTCACATAATCACAGAGTGCTAGGACTTGGAAGGGACCTTGCGAGATCATCTAGTCC